>NW_017731360.1:6765301-6791528 GCF_001890085.2 Hipposideros armiger | reverse complement strand
GCCCCCGCCACACCCCCTGCCACACCCCTCCCAGGACACTGAAGGTGCACATACCAAGACGATGACAGCCGCAGGGCCCACAAAGGCATAGAGCAGGCCGCCCTCCAGGGAGAGCCAGCAGCTGGCGGGAGAAGAAGGGGCATCAGATACCCAGGCTCCTCCCCCACCTCAAACACCATCCCTCAGTGCCCACTGGGCTGCCAGGCCCACATCAGCAATGGGGCTGAGCCCCAGACAGGGGTAGAGACAGCCACTGGCTCTTGCTGAGCCTCAGTTTCCCTTCTATCAAAAGCTAAGACCATCACACCCAGCCCCATGAGGACCAAACAAGGCTGATCCCTGAGCTAAAGGGCTCTTGGGGATTACCCAATCCCAGCACACACTTTTACAGTCAGGGAAACTTGAGGCTCTGAGATGGGAAGGATTTTCCCAAAGCCCCACAGGAGGTGTGGGCCAAGCATGCAGCCTGAGAAGGCCTGAGGCCCAGTGTGGGTCCCTAACAGGTCCAGTAACCCCACCGCCCACCGTCGGAGGCCCACGTACTAGCTGGATGTACCATATCCTTTGGTGCGGGTAAAGCCGACAGACACAGCCACGACCAGGGCAGGCAGACCTAAGGGATCGGGGGAAGCCAGAGTGAAACAGCTGCCAGTCTTCAGGGTCCTCTCATCCTCCCAGACCCTGACACAGTCCAGCTGCCCCCTGGGCCCACAAAGGGTGGTCAGGGCTGAAGCTGAGCCTGTCTTGCCGCCCCTGCTCCCAAGGCCCATTGGCAGAGTCCAGCACAGGCCCTGCTCACCCCAGCCCAGGCAGAGGAAGCGCTTGCGAACAAGGCGGGTACGGATCCGTCCTATGACAGCCAGGTAAGACTGCCAAGCCTCAGTGAGCACCCAACAAAAGGAGGAGAGGAAGAAGAAGTGCAGGAAGGCAGCTGTCATGGTGCATACACCCTGTAAGGAGAGGGGAACGGAGGGAGTGGCCCTGAGCAGCCGCCAGGGCGGGAGGCACCAGGCTTCCCACACCCGCTGCTGGGCGCTGCCATGGCCGCCCACCCGAGCTCCGCCCTCCACAGAACCCTGCCAGGCACCCCCCATCTTCCTGCACCCACACACAGCACGACACAGGCCCAGTGACATGCACACAGCACTCAGCATCCGGGAGGCGGGCAGGCAGGCTGCCCACGCACAGACGGGGTTGGCAGGGAGGGGGGCAGACAGAAGCACCTGCCACGTCACGGCCAGGCAGGCCCCATGCCTGGCACTCACAGTGCTGGCACTGTGCAGAGAAGGCTCAGGGGGCATGAGGGACAGCCAGCCCAGGTCATCCATAGGCAGGTGGCACAAGAGGCCTTGCTCAGGCTCCTACATGTCCACAGACATGAGAGGGCCCAGGCTCCACAAATGCCACCCACCCAACACATGTACACGCAGGCGCTCAGCTCATGTACTTGTTCACAGATGCACACATTCATCACTTGAGTACACACACCCCTCCTCTTCAATGCTTTCGCCTCTGCTCACACACAATTTCCCACACACACACTCAACCCAACGCACAGCTGGAGTGTATACAAACATCCATCATTTACGTATATATACACAAACATTTGCTGTCACCTGCAAACACTCTCCGCCCTCACCCGCTTCTCCGCACTCTCACTCCCTGGCACCCCCATGAGCCTGCACCTGCCTTGCTCAGCACCCGCGACTGGCCCACGAGGATCAGGATATTGGACGCCAGGATGGACAGGCAGAAATTGAGCAAGATGATGGAGCGTTCAGATTTTATAAACCTGAGAGGGCACAGCGGGCAGAGACAGAGGAGCTGGCTGCCCCGCCCAGCCTAGGGTGACTGGCCACCTCCCCTCCTCCATCTTCCCAGTGTCCCACCTACCTCCAGAAGGCAGCATAGATGGCAAGCAGGGTGAGCAGTGCCATGCAGGACACAGCACAGCCAATCACAAGGGGGACCGAGGGGGAGCCCGCCAGCTCCAGGGTCTGGGGGAGATGAGCAGACGTTCAGATGGGTAACTGGGAGAGGGCTGCTGCAGGGGTGCCCTTGGCCTCCCGACTCCCTGTCTGGTACAGACTGGCACCTGCGCCTTCCTCACAGCCACACACAGAAGAGGACTCACCCTTCCCCTCACACATGCACAGAGCAGACCCTCTCATATAGGTACAGGCATATTTATGCCCAGTCACCCACACTCTTGTACACACAACCAGACACGCACACGTGTGCACATGCACACGACTGCCCACTGCCACACACCCTCAGGCACATGTCATCACTGTGAGCACCATCCCAAGGGCACAGGCTCCCATGTGCAATCCCAGAAGTGCAGCTGCTCAGACACAAATGTGGGATCACCCAGGTAGGTCACTGCTGACACTGTCACAGATGGCCGCTGGCAGCCCAGGCATCTCCTCCCTGCCCACCCCAGGCACCTCCCACTCACCAGGTCCTTGGGTGGCTGGGCCAGCACAGCAAAGGTAGACAGATGCTGGCACTGGCAGCGGGTGTGGGCTGCCTGGGTCTCCAGCGTCTGGCAGCTCTCGGTGTCCCAGTCCCCTGAGCTGGCATCTCTTGGGTGAGGGGAGAGGTAGAGTGAGCCCCGGCCCAGCTCTGTGGCTCCACCTCTAGCACTGACCACTGCCCAAGGACGGGTGAATCCAGGGCGAGGCCATATCCAAGAGGTAGGCAGCTGGGAGCTCCAGGATGCACCCTTGATCCCTTAGGCCAAGGATTGCACGAAGGAGCCCTCTGGTCTCCCAGGCAGGAGATCCCCTCTTTAGGAGAGGTCCTAGGGCTGCACTCTTCCCCACACAGAGACCATGCCCAACTCACGCTCTGGAGTAGTCCCAGCTGGCACAGTGGGGATCCGTGGTGCCCTGGGGAGTGGGGCGCAGAACACATGAGTACAGTGTGGGGTGGGAAGCTTACCACCCTGACCTGCCATGGCAGGCCCCACACTGGTCAGAAGGTCAGCCTGCCATTGGGCACACCACCTCCCCATCAGACAGGCCTTTGGCCACCCATGTTGGGGTGCACCCAGGGTCCCTGCCTGGGCCCTCACTCACATTGATGATATAGGAGAGCTCCACTGTGATGAGGGGCTCAGCTGGTGGCTGCGTGGGGGGCCGCACAGTCACCGTCATCACCCGGGATGTGACTGCCAGCGGGGGCCTGGGGACAGGTTCTGAGGTCAGCTCCTGCCAGCGGGTGCCCAGACCCAGTCAGGAACCCCAAAGGTGCTTTGGATGGGAGGCAAGGGGTGACCAGGGGCCAAGTCCAGGGGTAGGCCCAGAGTGCAGTGGGGCCCAGGACTTTGGGTGAGGTCTAGAGCTCAATCCAACACCCCCTGGACCACAGCAAAGCCTTTGGGAGCTGCATGGACATCTTTGAGAAGCAACTCTGTCCAGAGCCAGGTGAGGGGTCCCCACGGCTGCAGGAGGCTGCAGCCGCATAGCTCTCTGTGGCCAGCACAGGCTCGGTCCGCCTCTCACCAGAACTCCCTGGACCCTCAGCAGCCCCATCCACCTCTCCCAGGGACTCACCTGGGGGGCGGCAGGATGAGGCCAAGGGTGCGGTAGAGCACAGCACCGATCACAAAGTAGGAGGAGGAATCCTCAGGGTCTGCTGGGAGGAGGCGCTGGTGGGAGTAGCCTGGGCCAGGGCCCACCGTCCCTGGGCCCCTCCCCCTGCTGGCGCTGCTGGCTGCCCCAGCGGCAGCCGGCTTCCCCGGGCTGGAGAGGCTGAGCACCTCCTTGGGCAGGAAGAGGCGGTCCTCCGAGTGCCGCACCCAGTCCTTCATACCCCTGCGGCCGCGCATGGGGAACGTGATGTCGCTGGACACAGCTGAGACGGGCTCTCGCTGAATACTGATCACTGCAGGGGGTGAGGGGTGGCAGACCACACCAGAGACAGACAGACACAGGGAACAGACACAAGGGAAGAGAGAGATGTGGGGGAGACAGGCACCAGGAAGGCAGAAGCATACACCCAGGTTAGTACCAACCCAGGAGTGGGGGACACATACACAGAGAAACACGACACAGAAATAGAAGAGGGGAAGAAACACGGAAAGATACAAATAAAGAGGTTAAATGAGGGAAAGACAGGGCCTCAAGAAATAGAGAGAAATAGGAAAAGCCTCAGAAACCATCCCTCGCCCACCGAAGCCTGCACCCCCTCCCTGCGGGACTCCTGTACCCAGGTTATCTGTGACAATCAAAGAGCTCTGGAAGGCCTTGAGAGCATCGCCCACCAAGTGAATGAAGTCCTCCACGACACGGAGCAGGTGCACAGAGCCAGGGGACACCTGCGGACAGAGAGTGTGTAAGAGGCCAAGATGGAGGCGGGTCAGGGCGGAGGAAACCTAGAAGCCTCACCGCTCACCTGCTGAGCGTCATCCCACTTGTCCTTGTTCTCTGCGTCCACCATGAAGCTCACCACCTGGAAGAAGCGCTAGGGAGATAGTGAGTGTCAGGAGGCCCCAGCCTCAGGGACAGGGGCTTCCCCACCACGGTCACACTTGCCACCCCCAGAGACCAGGACTTCCCATTCAGTCTTGGGCTTCTGCACCCTCAGCCCTACTTCCTCCCAGAAGGGCAGGGAGGTACCTGCACATCGTCAGCCGAGGGCACATAGGTGGCCCTCTTGAAGGTATCAGTGACGTTTCTCAGAATGTCCACCGAGAAAAGCAGGTCCCCGCTGTAGTAGGTGCGCCGGGCCAGCAGCTCCTGCAGGCTGCGCACCACTTGTGACATGCCCTCACCTGCCAGCATGCGCTGCCCCTTGGCCAGGTGCTCCCGAAGCTGCAGGTGACAGGTGGGCCACTGTCACAGGAGTGTCAGGAGCTGGGACCAGCCCCTGGCCCATCCCTCTCCAGTCCACCCACTGCTTGAATCCAGGAGGAAAGAGAAGGGGAGAAGGCAGACAGAGATGCTCAAAGGGGCTCATGGGGAGACAGAGTCCAACAAAGAGACCCATAAAGAGATGAAATCCTCAAAGATATTTTAACAAGACTGAAACAGAAGTAGCTAAGAAGGAAGGTGCTCAAATGTACATACAAAAGATGAGAAACATAGTACAGGGACGAGGTACCCCCCCATCCCAAAAGGGTCGTGCACACTCTGAAGTGTAATTCATTCATATTCTCTCTCTTTCTCCCTCTCTTATACAAGCTCTAAATGCCAACCACACAACTAATGTGTAGTCAGACAAACAAGTACACACGAGCCACATTCGCTGATAACATGGCATGCCCTAAGCTGGGCACTGGGGACACAAAAATAAATTCAACTTTGTCCCTGCCTTCAAGGAGCTTCTGGTCAAACAGGACACAGACATTTCAAAGACCGCTCATAACACCTAATGACTGAGAAGCTCAGAGGGCTACAGGAACACAGAGGTAGGCACCAGGGATAAGGGAAGACACTTGAGAGTGAGGCCTTGAGGTATGAGTAGAAGTTTACCAGACAGGGAGAGGCACAGCCAGGCAGAAGTGGAAACAGCATACATATGCCAAGGCACATAGGCGTGAGCGAGAATCAAGTTCCCGCCACCTCCTACCAGCGTCTAGGGGAGATTTTGTGTTGCCCCAACCCAGCAGGGCACACTCACTGACAGATATAGGTAGCGGTACTCGTGGGAGATGCAGCGGGCAAAGCTGGGCAGCCCCCAGTATGCCACACCCTGGGCACTGAGAAGACAGCGGCGGCTGGCAGACCCTGCAGGGGACAGGACAGAGGGTTGGGTATGGGGACCGAGCTCTCACCCACTTCATTCCACACCTCAGGATAGAGGATCAAAGAAGCTGGGGGCCCAGAAGGTGGTAGCCAGAATGGCAAGGTGAGGGCCAGGGGAGAGGGCCACCCGACCCTCACCTGAGGCATTGGGGGGACACTTGTTGTAGATGATCTCGCCAGCAGCCGCCTTCTTCCACGTCATCAGCATCACGTACTCATCCCTGCACATCTCATGGAAGGCTGTGGGTACAGTGGAAGGGCTCAGCCAAGCCCATATGCTTGTCCCCCAACCCCCAGGGTCCTGTGAGCAATACCTGGACACCTCTTCTCACTGCAGGGCTTCACTTCCTCTCCGGTGCCCTCACAGGGGTAGCCCTGCGTGCCCGTGGCCTGGCACATACGGAAGCGACGCTGCCAGCCTGTATCACACGTCTTGGAGCACAGGCTCCACGAGTTCCATGGCCCCCACTTGCCATCTGTGGCTATGGGAAAGGGGGGCGTGAGTGGTCCCAGATGCCCCCAGGGCCAGGACGGCCACCTGCAGCCCTTGCGCTGAGCACTCACCCGGGCACTCAAGGTTGCTGCACTCGCGGGTGTCCGTGAGGGCACCTGTACACGTGGCCCAGGCTGGGCCTGCCACGCTGCACTTCCGGCTGCGCTGCTGGGTCCCATTGGCACAGGATGTGGAGCATGGGCCCCAGGGACCCCATTCTAGCCACTGGCCTTCCACTGCATGGGGAGACACAAGCAGGGGTGGCCGTTGAGCAAGGGGTGTGGGAACTGGAGGGGGCAGAGCACTGCAGGGAGACGGCAGAGTCTGCTAAGCACTGTGACTTGAGCCAGGCCAGACTCACTGGAGAGTGGTGGATGGAGGGGTCTGGAGTGAGCAGGTGGTGCCTGGGCCTGGTCCTGCCTGCCTGTCACCAGCTCCAGGAACACAGGACACCTCTCCACTCAGCATCAGGGCACACACTGTCCTCTTTTGGCTAGGGAAACGGGCCCCGGGGTCACCATCTGATCGGTCTTTGCCTACACTTAAGCCCAGCTTTGTGTCCCCTCATAGCCCAACTGGCCATGAGCACCAAAGTGCTATGAACAGCAAGGGTAGCCCAGGGCTTAGGGAAAAGGGCACTGGCAAGCAGCCCCCCCCCTTTAATGGGGGTCACAAGGTGCCAACTCCACCTCAGATAGGCCAGGTCACCTCCCACGCTGGCAGTCTCCCCGTGCTTGGTCAAAGTTCATGGGGCCCCCAGGGGTAGGGCATCGGACCTGACTGCCTCCTCCAAGTCTCCCGACCCCCACCCGGCTGGGCAACGCCCGCCTGGAAGCCCACGGGCTCTACTGACCCGGGCAGGCAGCCATACTGCAGAGCTTAGTCTGCAGCTCTGGACCCTCGCAGGCCTTGCCGCCGTGCTGGGGGGGCACGCAGGTCCGCATCCGGCTCCGGGACCCCCGCCCGCAGCTGCGGGAGCACAGGCTCCAGGACCCCCACTCCTCCCACACGCCGTGCACTGCAAGGAAGCACGTGGCCGGTGGCTGGGCCGCACCTTGGCCCCGCCCACTGCCCATCTGCCCACCAATCAGGAGCTCCAGCAGTTCTGCGACCACTCCTCATTGGTTCTGCCCTGGACCCCATGACTCAACCCTTTGAGAGGATGT
Organism: Hipposideros armiger; assembly: GCF_001890085.2. Classification (NCBI taxonomy): domain Eukaryota; kingdom Metazoa; phylum Chordata; class Mammalia; order Chiroptera; family Hipposideridae; genus Hipposideros; species Hipposideros armiger. The sequence continues at coordinate 6,784,119 of NW_017731360.1, read as the reverse complement.
GGATGGCATGGGTTTCTATTCCCAACTCACACAGGATACCTCCTGTGGACACCGGGACGGGGAGTCTGGGGTCCCAAAAGGGGAGCCAGGGGTCCTCTCCTGAAGGCACAGGAAAGCCCAGGAAAGGACACAAGATCTACCCCCACCCTATCCCACTGTATCCCTCCCCACTCCTTCCCACCCCCAGACCCAGAGCAGGAAGGCAATATGGCAGGCCTGGGGCAAGAGAAGTGCCCCCTCCACCCCAAGCGCATGAACACACAAATAGACATGAACCTCTACATGGACACTGACACAACGAGCTCACACTCCAGACACAGCTTGGCCCCGGCCCTCTGCAAGCTCCTGCCACAGCCCCAAGTACCAAGAGCCCTTCCAAGGTAGCTCTACTTGAATTCCACAGCCGGGAGCTAGCCGTGGCCTAGGCGCCACTGCACTCCCTCAGAGCGTGAGGAGCAGGACTGACAGAAGCTGTCCTGCCCCTCATGGCGGACCCCCGGTCCCAGGCAAGCACATGCACATTCTCAACTTCATGCTGAACTGAGGAAGGCTTCAGGGTCTACAGGAGGCTCCCTGGGGAATAGGATGGGGAGTCGGATGAGGGAGGGGATGGTCAGGGAAGGTGTCACTTTATTTTTTAAGTGGCATTTGCCTTAGATCTTGAAGGACAGGATGAATTTTGATAACCCAGGCAGAGAATAAGGAAATGCAGGGAAGTGGGAAAGTGCAAGGAGTGCTGGTGTAGCCAGAGTATAGGGAACATGGAGGGCAAGGAGGGTGGAAAGATAAGCCTGATTACTAGGCCCTAGGCATCTAGGGAGTGATGCGCCCAGAACCCAGCCCACTGGGCCTTGGTCTGATTCACCTGTGTCCCTAGTGCCCTGGACTGGGCTGGGCACGGTGTGGGAGACATTCATTTGCTGAATGAAAAGAGACAACCAACCATCTTTGGAAGATTAACCTGCCCGAGTCCCAGGCAGGACCTAACCCTGCAGGCAGACCGGGGAGGACGGGCATACCTGGGCAAGTGGCTGAATTGTTGCAGGGCCGGGTCTCCCGCAGGGGCCCGCTGCACAGGGTCCCATAGGGGGAGGACACACAGGAGCGGGTCCGCACCTGCAGACCCTGCCCACACGTCAGGGAACACACGCTCCACGGGGACCACTCCTCAGCCGCCGGGTCTCCTATAAGAGAGGGACAGCGTCGGCGGCAGGGGACACCTCCCAAGTACTCAACCTCATAGGAATCCTCCTACCCTGACCCCCAGTGACAAGCCCTTCAGGAGGCAACACAGCCCTGCCCACAGGACTCACATGGCTGGGAGACACAACTGAAGTCCAGGACTTAGACACAGACGGGCATAGACACACACCAAACACACATGCCACCAGACACAGCACGGGCCTCCGCCACAGAAGAAGGGAGGCGGGCCCGAGTTACCTGTCTGCGCCAGGTATACCCCAGGCTCATCTGCAGACCGTGGCCACTGGGTTTTCACCTTCGGTTCCTCTTCCGGCTCCTCACCTGGAACACGGAGGTGGTGGCAGGGGCTCAGCCAGGGCCAGCTCTGTCCTGCCAGAGTGGCAAAGAGAGGGCAGCCTTGCTTGCCCTTAGCCCGAGAGGGTCTGGAACCAACTGCAAGTGATGCTGAGAGAGCATCGCGTCCTGCCCCCGACCCCACCACCACCCTTTTACAGATAAGGAAACTGAGGCTCAGAAGGCCACACAGGACTTGCCCACAGCCTCACAACCATCCTTTCCTCCTCTTGCCTCAGCCAGAGCAGAGGTGACTGGAGACAAGTGGCCACTCATATTAATGAGTTCTGGGAGGCTTTTGTGCCAAGTGCTGTCCACACCTATCTCCTTTGATACTCTCTGGGGAAGTAGGGACCCCTATTTCTGTTTAAAGATGAGACAACTGAGGACTAGAGAGGGGAAGTTACTTGTCCGAGGCTACACAGCTTCATGAGCCCGAAGCCCAGGCTCTTCCCCTCAGGGCTGCCTCCTAGGACTGATTAACAGCCATGCCAACCGTCTGTGACCATCCCCCAAGTCTGCCTCCAGGACGATCCGTGCCAAGCCAGGGGCTGAGTCTTGGGCCCAGATTCAGCTCCTCAGGCAGCACTGGGCTGTGACCTGGTGGCGCAGGTCAGAATGCCATTCCTCCGAGACCCAAGGGCCTGGGGCAGGTGCCTACATCCAGGAGACCCTCCTCCCCACTGACTCTACGGCCAGGAGAGCAGCAGGTGCTCCAGGAGGCCGCTGCTGCCTCGGCCTCAGCTTCACGGGGCTCTTGGCTGCCCTGATGTATGTGTCTGCTCCAGGCTTGGAAGCACCGCCAGTGCTGGAGGAGAGGCTGGGAGCTCCCATTCTCCAAAGCCCATCCCTCTTGTTCAGACATGAGCTCATCCAGGCCCTCTTCCACAGGCTGGGTAGCAGGGATGGGGGCAGACGTGAGTGCAGAGGGGAAAGACCCAGCCCATGTAGAGGCTGGTGGGCAGGTGGGACTGGAACCACATTTGAGGACAGGGTTCAGACCATGCTGTCCCCAGACTAGTAGGTACTCTTCTCCCCCGCCCTCAGGCCCTCTCCTATTTCTAAAAGCCAGGTCAGCACAGAACAGGCACTCCGAAGGAACCCAAGAGGGTTGTACTCTTTCTGCCCCCTGCCGCCCAGTCCAGGCTCTGCATTGGAGAGAAAGCTCTTCCCGACAAGGCATGAATGAAGAATGGCCATCCTGAGTAAACCCGCTATCCAGAGAGCCTTAAACTGCCTCAGCCCAGCTTCTAGTCTCATCAACCCTGGGGCCCTTCCTGCCACTACAGCCACCAGGCCCAGGACCTGCTCTACATCATCCCTGGAACTTCTCCACCATCTCTGAAACCTGGACCCCCTCAAGACATCTTTGGATGTTCCCAACTGGAACAAGGACATTGACCAGCTGTGTGACCCTGGGCAAGTGTCTTTGCCTCTCTGACCCTATTTTTACCTCTATGAAACAATACTTGAATACCCCCTACCTCAAGGGTTGACGCAAGGACTCCCTGGCAGTAGGCCATGAAGCCCTTGGCACCTTGCTTGGCGCATGGCAAATGCTCAGAAGGCAGGAACTATCTGGTTTATTTTTACCATCTCCCCTCCCTTCACAACCTCTACCCCCTCTGCACCCTCATACCACCCTTCAGCCTCTGGGCCTCCTCCCTTTGAATAGCATCTTCAGTCCCTCCTGGCCTCACATTGGGCCCTGCCTCCATCAGGACTATCAAGGTGTTGGTGTCACACCTGCCAGCTCCTCAATCTGCTCACCCAACCCTTCCACCACGCCCGCTCAGCTATTCCCCCCGCCCTGGATCCTTGTGACAAGCTGCGTTCTCCACGCCCACCCCCAGGCTGCTGAAAAAATCCACAGTTGTGCCAGCTGGCACCATGACAGATTCAGGGCTGCACATCCGCTGGGCTCCCGGGCTTCTCAGCAGCCCTTCTGGGCTCCCTGCCTTCCCTATTCCCCGCCTCGGCAAGCTGTGCCAGACCTTGACCTCTCTCCTTAAGCCCATCTCCACCCACTCTCTCTCTCTCTCTCTCTGCAACAAGCTCCTTCACAGAGGAAGCAGAAGCTATGACACGGGAGCCCCCCAACTTCTTGCCCCACACCTCCAACTCCTAACTTTCCTGCAGGCCTTCTCCTCAAAAAGGTCAACCCCTCCTTCGGTTCTTGCATCCCACTCCTCCAGTCTTCTCAGGAGGGTTCCATCCAGTATCCCTTCTCCCATCAGCATTCTCTCTCCTCATCACATAGTCCGTGAACGTATCCAGGCCTCCTGCATTCTGGGGGGAGCCCTCCTTTCACCCTCTTTCTTCCTCTGGCTACTGCTCTCTGGCTTCTTTCTCTTCACCATCAGTGAATGGTCCGCAGCTGACACTCCAGTTTCTCACTTGCCACTCACGTCCTGACTCAAATGTCACCTCACCTGGTAATCCTTTACAGTCTGGTTCCTGACCACATCTTTCTACTGAAACCATTCTTGACAAAGTCATTAACACCCTCCTTGCTGCTAAATCCTAGAGACACTTTGCAGGCCTCGTTTCACTCACTCCTCGGCGGCATTTGGCCTTGCTGACTCTTCCTGCTTTGAAACACGCCCCTCCCTGACTCGCCTGCTTTCCTCCTCCTCCTCTGGCTCCTCAGTCCCAGTTTCCCTGACTGGTCTATCTTCCTGCCGCTACAGGCATTCATGCTTTGTCCTGTTTTCAATACGCACTCCGCACCCCTCCCTCAGGCTTAATTAACCCCCTCTGAATGGCTGCTCCCGAGTCATTCCCCGCAGAGCACCCCCCCTTCACTTCTACCTAGCTTCCTGCCTCCTGAACAGGTGTCCTGACAAACTCAGCATGTCCAAAATAGGGTCGTCATCGCCTCTCAAACCCCTACCTGCTTGTTCCCCCACCTTCTTCGCCTGGAAAACTCCTACTTGACCTTTAAAACCCACCTCAAATGACCTCTCATCTGTGAAGTGTTCCTTAGTCCCCCACTCCCCAGGCAGAATTGGCTGCCCTCTCTTCTATGAACCGTCTCATCACAGATGATTCCGTCTTCTGTCTGAACTTCCCCTCACCCGTGAGCCTTTGAAGGAAGGCTGCGTGAGAGCCATCTCCCTGACTGCAGTGAACACCAGCACAAAATCTGGTCCAGGAAAATATCGATACACACCAATGAACACACTGATGCCAGCTTCCCACCCCCCACCCCACCCCAGCCCGGGGGGGGGGGGGGTCACTGGAAATGGTCGTTTGTATCTTGAGTATCAGCTCTGCCTAGTAGCCCTCCACCAGTTTATTAACGAACCTGACACCCATGATTAAACATTCTAGAGATGCCTTCGACCTGTTGCAAATCCAGCCATGAGTCCCCTCATCCAGCTCCTGTTTTGGCATCTTGACCGCCATCATGTCTGTGACAACCTCCCCCACTCCCACCATCGGCCTGGCATCCAGTAAGCTCATCAAACAGGGACAAGTGAAAGACCAGCCTGACCCGCTTGTCGTGGACTCACGCTGTTTCCTGTGGTCTCCACGCCTTCTACTAGCTGCTCACCGGCCACTTATGAGCCAGCCCAACAATCTAACCAGAGGGGATGTCGGTGGTTTCTGGAGTCCACTCCCAATTAAAAATCAGAACATGCCCAGGTCCAGCTGGAGTCCCTTTCCTAGCCTCCTGGGCTGGGTCAGAGAGGATTCGAAGGAAGAAGCCCAAAGCCACAGTCGGGGCCTGCACTGACTGCCCTCCCCTCCACCCTTGCCCCCACCTCCCTCAGAAGAGTGGCCAGCAATTTCTTTCCCCCAATGTGAAAGCCAGTTCTCCCTGAAGGGGGAAGAAGACAGGTAAGACCCGAGGTGTCATCTACTGAAACAAACGTTTATTCAGCCTCTACCCAGTGCAGGCCCCAGCCGCCTCCAGGCCCAGAACAGAGGGAATCAGAGGAAGTTGAGCAGAGAGGATGAGGGGTCCAGGAAGGGGTGTGAGAGCCACCAGAACTCTGGAGTGTCCCACCCAGTGAGTTCGAGGGCTCGTTGGACCAGGTGCTCTGATGCTCGCAGGCCTGCAATCTATCCGTTTTCCCACCTGGCTGCCAGGCATGGGCACAGACAGACCTGCTGCCTGGGACAGGCTTCCCTGCTCAATCCCTAATCACCTTTGAGCAGTCCTGTTTTATTTTGAATAAGATAGCATTTACTACACAAATGCTATATGCCAGTGTATACTATGCACTCTACATCACCTCATTTCATCCTCATTAGGTCAGGATTTCCAACTTACTGGTGAGAAACGAGGCTCCAAGTTCTCACACTGTAGAGAGGGTGACGGGGTTTCATACCCAGGCCTGCCTGACTCCGGAGGCCATGCCCTATCCACTGACCTGCACTTGCTCCTACAAAATGCAACTCGACTTGGAGTTGGTGCCTTTCAGAGATGCCTTTCCTAATTCCCATGGGACTCCCAAGTCACTCCCTCGTCCCACCAAAGGCCCTCAGACTTGCTTCTATTGGGTCGTCGGAAAAGTCATGACGCATTTTTGCAACGAAAAACATAGACAAAATACGTCATGACTTTTCTGACAACCCAATATTATCCTGTTTGCACACTGCTTTCTAATTGTTCCTTTGTGCATCTACTCCCCCTCCCCCAAGGCAAGCCAGATTCTCCTCTGTGGCCTCCAAAGTGACTGTCTGGGAGGCGGGCTCCAGACACACATACTCCCCTGCTGAGGAAACTTCAGTGGCTCCCCGCTGCTACAGCCATAATGTCAGCCTCTGAGCCTGGCATACTCCAGCCCCTGCTGACCTGTCCAGTCCTGTTCTCCCTTCTCCCCCAGGCAGCCAAGCACACTGTGAGGCCATGTGGAGAGTGGAAAGGACATAGATTCGGGAGCCAGGCAGGTGTAGGTTTGATACCCAATTCTGCCACAGTCTTGCTGTGTGCCCTTGGGTGAGTTGCCTCACCTCTCTGAGCTTAAAAATCTTCAACTGAAAATAAACATGACACTTCTTACCACAGGTTCATTGTGAGAATTCAAGGAAACAAGAGACATGGACTGCCCGGAACACAATAAGCTCTCAATGAAAAGGAGCTGCCACCCCTTCCTGTTTTCCCTTGAACATACAAATGCTTTCCTCCCTCCATGCATCTATTTCCTCCCCTTGAAATTTCCCTTCTTCTACATCAATCTGCCAAAATCTATATGTCAAATGCCACCTCCTCCAGGAAGTCTTCCTAGGCTGACCATACAGTGGTTTGGGTTTGCTGGTTCCTTCTTCCATGGCTGAGATCCCAGGCTGCCTGCTACTGCAGCTGTGAGTATCCTGGGCTTATCCCTCTTTTAAGTCCTAAGGGAGGGTCTCAATCTCCCTCTCCCCTCTTGCACCAAGGACCTAGCTCTGAGCAGCCAGACACAAGACAGGGATTCAGCAAACATAGGCCAGACACCCCTGAGGGTTCCTATACCCAACCACACAGGGGCCACTCTTGTCTCACCCCTGGCATTGGCAGGCAGAGTTGGCACAGGTTCTCTGCCATTTGAGCAGGACTGCAGACCCTGCCCCCCAAATGCTTCACAGTCCAGCCTTCTTGGTGTCCTTTGTCGGGAATGTGTTAAAAATAACCACGATAATCATCACTTCCATGAGAAAGAGCGGTGTGATTTACAAAGCAGTCCTCCCTCATCAGGCTTTCTACATCCTTCCTGAGGCTGGCCCCAAAGCCCTGAGTAGGGACCAACTGATTCCCTTAACACATGGTTCCCCAGCCCCAGCAGTGCTTCTTGTGCTTCACAGTGCATCAGAATCTCAAGGGTGCAGGGACAGAGGGAGGTGGTTTCTGAAACTTCCTGGCTCTGCATCTGCGGTCCAGTGCAACTGGGTGTCCTTAGGAGACCAGAGACGCAGCAGGCTGCCAGTCCCCTTCCGATAACTTCTTCCCCAATCCGCCGGTCTATCTGCTCAGCTTCCCAACAAAGCTAGCTGGGTTCCTGCCACCACCCCCATTCAGCCAGGAGCTCCTCGAGAGCAGGGACCATGTCTGACTCACCCTGCCTCCCACACGATGCCCAACTTCTTGCTGCCTTACTTAAAGCCTTCAGCCAACAGGGTGAGGTCCCAGTGTTTGGTGATGGCAGTCAGAGCCTTGGCCCTGTCTCCCAGCACTGGGGCTACTGTCCAGTAACACCAGTGTACCGTATCGCCCTGTCCCCGGCATGTTCACACCTCCATGCCCTGGCACAGGCTGTTTCCTCTGCCTCCAAAGCCTTTCCTCCTACGGGGTTTCCCAAAGCATGCAGTAGGAGATGACTCGGGGTGGCTCACAAACGTGCCATTAAATAACACTGGGTCATTGACAGAGGAAGTTATCCCCTTTCCATGTCTCTTAATTAGGGTGACTATTTGCCAATCTGCCTGGGATAGTCCAGGTTGCAACTGTTGCCTTAATGGAATTAATAATACCCCCCTCCCCGCCTTTATAGCCTCAAAAATATCCCGGTTTAGATGATGAATTGTATGGTCACCTTACATTTAATCCTTCCAAATGCATGAAAGATGAAGTCTCTGTGACTTTATCACCTTTAACACCTCCCCAGCATGTGCCAATTTCTCTAACAAACTGAGGGAGGAGCATCTGGCTGGAATTTAATAATGTTTTGTTTTCACTGTGGTTGTTTCTTTGGTTATCTTCTATTTCAGGTAAGTGATACAATTTTTCCCCCTATGATACGAAATTTCTTTTTAATATAATAAATTTTCAAAGCAATTCAATTTGAGGAAAAATTTCATAGGCCAGTGAATTCCTATTCGCTCCTCAAAACCCAACTCAGAGTCACCTTCTTTAGGCTGCCTTCTTACTACCCCTTTGTGGTGACAGAGCACAGAGAGCTCCAGCAGCACGGATGGGGCCGGAAGGATCTTCCAGGAAACGCACTGTATGTGCTAGGTCTTCCCCCACCCCACCTGGAGAGAGGCCCTGCCTCCCTGACTCTGAGCCCCAAACAGGCAGGTAGGGCCCCACTTCCTGCCACCAGACCAGGCTGGCCAAGAGGACAGCAGGGCCTGAGTGCCGAGAGGAGAAAGGCCAACCTAGGACTCGACTGGACAGTTCACAAGCAACGTCCTAGAGCACACAGGGCTTAGAAGGATGCGGAAGTTCTGGATAACCAAGGGCAAAGGGCATTCCAGGTAAGAGAAACAGCCCAAGAAAAGGCAAGGAGGCCAGAAAGCAGGGGGTTTAGGGGCCACAGTTGAAAGGTAGGAGAGAATTAGAGGGAAGGCTGAAAAGCAGGTGGCAGCGGGGTCCAGGGTGGGGCTGGAAAGACAAACTGAGGAATGTGGGCCACACTGGGGAGTCACTGGGGGGCTGGATCAGGGAAGTAACACACAGAGAACTGGGGGTCCTGAGGCCCCAGTGGGCAGCACCTTGTCCAAGTTACACCGCAGCAGTGGCAGAGTAGAGATTTTAACTTACTCTTGCCTCTCAGGCCTGACACTCAGGGGAGCGCAGGCTTACCTGGTGGCCATGACTCAGGAATGGAGCCTGGATGATGGGAGGGAGGGCTAGCAGCCACCAGCCAAGGTTGGGGGAGGGCCTGTGACTGAGGCGAGGAGTGTAGCAGAGGAGGGAGGGGGTTGCAAGAATGCAAGACACTTTTTCCCAGGTGTCACTCTGCACAGCCATCCCCACTGGCTGGTGCTTCCTGAGGACTGGTGGGTCAGTGGGCAGCTACAGGTCAGTGGCCAGGCCCCAGGAACTAGGCTCTGCAGCTGGCACTACCTCTATGACCCACCTTCCTGCCCCAGCCTCAACCAGCCTCCGTGCCAGTCCTCCACTGAGCTCCTTCCTGCCTGCCTTCCCTTTCTTCCTCTCCCCCTACTTAACAGATTGCGGCAGCAAGATGGCACAAATTTATGGCTCAACTCACCAAAAATAACAAGAGATCTATCAAAGGCAGTTTGCGTGAAATTAACAGGCGCCTGTACCCTCTTGTCAAACGCACTCAGCTCTGAGGCGGGCCCGGGTACTCCGCTCTGCCACTGCCCACCAGTTCCCCACCTCACTGTTCTTCCAGTGCCAACCAGCCCCATCCCACTTGGCCTTGCCACTGATCCTACTCAGCGTGTCTCACAGAAGGTGAGCACAGCTCCCTGCCCCTGTGCCTGGCAGAGCAGCCAGGAGGAGGGTCCCATTCTTCCTGTTCACCAACATCCCCACCAATCTTGTTCTTAGTCTGGCAGCTCTGTGTGCCAGCCAGTTTTCCTGTTGGCCAGTGAGGAGGAGATGAAGAGAAGCATGGAGGTGAGGCCAAGGGCTTGGCAAAGGTGGTGCCGCCACCAAGCAGAGTGCCCCGGGCCTTCATGATGTCACGCCCTCAGACACTCCCTGCCACCTGGAACAAACTGAGTCTTGTCCCCAGAGAGACTGGGCAGAAGAGAAGGGGTGGCAAAGAAGAGTCTCTTGCCTGCCAGGGGTGAGGAAGGGGCTGTACCAGCCCCGCTCTGGTCCCCAGTGTGCCACGTGAGCCCACTTAGGATGGCTGATGTCCCATCACTCCTGCAGCTCCCCACAAGGGCCCTCCTTCAGACAAGCCTATAGAGCAGCCTGGAAACATGCCACGCAGGACAAGGGGCATGAACAGAGGTCAGGCTGGGAGCTCAGGGCTCTCTGCTCAGAAATGATACCAGGCCTCATGTCCAAGGACAATCAGTGTCCAATCTCCACCCATCCTCAGTCCCACAGGCTGACGATGGTGGGAATGATGATACCCTTCTCATCACCAGTCCTCTCTGATGCCCAGAGACATCCCAGCTACCAACCAACTCCTGCTTCCGGCTTCAACCAAGCCGGACTGGCTGCTCCTGGCTCTGTGCTCCACATGGCAGCCTGCCCAGATGGTGCCTGCCCAGGAGGGGAGAGCCATGCTCCATCCACTGCGGACCACTGGGCCAACGGGCCATAGGGAAAGCCAGACAAAAGAACCCACCCTCTGCTGAGCACGATTGGGGAGGCTCTCATAGAGTGACAGGCAGTGGCAGCCAGGCAGGAAGAGCTATAAACCTCCTGATATACGCCTGGCACTCTCCGCAGATGTTCGACAAAGAAGCGAAATTCAATTTCTTCTTGCAGGCACTAAATCCCAGGCCAGCCTCCAGGGCCTGTAAGCTGCCCACGGCCTAGCTGTCACTGGGACGGCTTCATTGACTGCTGTTAAGAGGCCAGACTGGCCTAGGGGAGAGGCCAGAGCAAGGCCACTGAGCACTTGCCATGGTTGGGTATGATGCCAAATGTCTTCTGGGGGAGGTTGAGATGCCCCTCCCCCAAAGCACTGGGAGAGGTTATTGTCACGATAAACACCCCTCTCTAGTTAATTCAGGGCTATCTCCCCATTTCATAGACAAGAAACTGATGACAAAAAAAGGTAAGGGGTCCACTCAAAGTAACAGTCAAAGGCAGTGCCCAACTCCAGGGTTCTGGCCTCCAGAGCAGGGATGGAGACAGAACATACTCCAGTACTCCTAGCAGCCCACACATGGGACTCCCTGCCTCCTTGTAATCCTCTCTCAGATCTAGATGCCCCTTCTGACTTACATCCCTGCGTGACATCCTCATGATGGTAAGCGCAATACCTATTATCCCAAAGGGAGAAACTGAGGCAAGGGAGGGAGCTGTTAGCACCAGAGCTGAGGCCCAGACCCCGGGCCTGCCTCCCTCCCACCCACTCCCTGCCAGGCCCCCTGGCCAGTCCCTGGCCCAGCACTGTTCAGCAGGAACGCAGGATCCAGTGGAGGGGCTTAGGGCCTCAAAGCAGCAAGAAGGCAGGTTGGCAGAAGGGAGCTGGGGTGGGGGCGGGAGCAGGCAGGACTCAAGGACTCGCAGAGCTTTTGCCCAGTCAGCAGGAAGCTCTAGCAGCTGGCAGCCTTGGTCCCAGAAGACACGGGCCCAGAAGGGGGAGGTAAGGGACCCTGGGAGCTGAGCCAGCCCAGCCTTCCAAGGCAGCCTCAAATCTCTTCACCCAGGCACATTCTTCTGCACCTCCCTTTGCCTTGACCCTGGGGCCACTGCCAAAAATCAGTGACCCATGTGGACAGGAACACGTCCCTGCTCCCTGCCTACTCCAGCCTCCAGGCAAACTTGTCAACTTGCAGTGCCAGGGCCTGCCACAGTCGCTCCCAGCTTTGGGCTTTTGTACACACTGCTCCCTCTGCCTGGAATGCCTGCATCGCTCCTTTGGCTTGGCTCATGCCACTTGTCCTTCAGATCTCCACTCCTGTATCACTTCCTTCAGGAAGCCTTCCTTGACTGCCCCATTAGGGGAACCCCTCCCTGGGTTTATCATGCTGCATTCTCTGATCAGTGCCCCCACTCATCCACCTAAACTGCAAACTCAGGGGAGGCCTGACCCCAATCCATTTTGGTGACCCCAACATCTGGACAAGGCTGAACACAGATGACATGAGTGAATGACTATATGAATGGCCCCAGGATCTGCCAAGATAGCAGGCACCATCAGGCCCCCGGACACACGCGCCCCACTCGGGTGCTGCTCAGACTCACCATATCTCATCTCAGTTGTGAACAGGTCATTGCTGCTCCCCGAGTGCAAATCAGCCTCAGCAGGTGGGGCTGGGCCCCCAGGCACCAGGGCATTGGACAGGGTGTGGGCAGCAGGGGGACCTGGAGGCGTGGTGGTGGCAGGACTGGTCCCCGCCTCACCAGGGCAGCTGCAGCCCGGCTGGGCAAAGCCACAGGCCCTGCCGGCAGTGCGGCCACACTCCTCACTCCAGCGGCAGAGCACACCACAGGTGAACTGGCTGGAGTTGTTGTTGTTGATGAGCAAGACCTCGACAAAGCGGAAGGCCAGGGCCGCGGGCGCCAGCAGGCGCCGGGCCTCCGAGGGCTCAGCTGACAGGCACAGCTGCACGAAGTTCTTGTCGAAGTGCAGGAAGGTAAAGGGGCCTGAGCCACCGCACAGCTCCAACCCCGCTGCTGCCTCCTCCTCCTCTGGCCGCCCCACCTCCGACTCCACCTGGGCCACTGCTTCCTCCAGGCTAGGCCGCAGACAGGTAAAGTTGACCAGGTAGTGGTCCAGAGGCAGCAGGCGGGGGGCAAAGTGGGCACACACTTCCTCCTGGCGGTTGAAGCGCAGGTACAGGGAGTACTTAGTGGGGTCAGGGTTCTCCAGGGTCCAGGAGCAGCCCGAGGCGATGGTAGGAAAGAGGTCCTGCAGTGAGAAGGCCCCGTAGAGCACGCCCGAGGCCAGGGCGGAGCAGGCACTGGGGTCAGGGTCGAAGGCGGTGGCCAGGTGCAGGGACAGAATCACAGATAGTAAGAGGGGACAGGCTGGGGTCATCCTATGTCCCTTGCCCTGTGGAGAGAGACAGTGGTCAGTGGCCCCAGGCACAGCCAGCATGGGCTCTGAACCTCCTGTGGCTAGCTGCAAGTAGTGGGCCTCGTGCTTAAGACCACCTGTGTGATCTTAGACAAGGGACTTGACATCTCTGAGCCTCAGTTTCCTTACCTGTAGAATGAAAGCACTTGGGAGAGTGCCTGGAATCTTATAAGCCCTTACGAAACATTTGTTGTTGTTGTTACTATTACGCTATAGTCCTCTGTCAGTCCCATCAACCCCAAGCATCTCAGCTTGACATTCAGATCCAGTCCCATCCCCAACACCCAACTTGTATTCTCCAGAACTGTTGATCTCAGTCGCAGTGTGTCGTGATCAGCTATGAGGCGTGTCATGCGTAATCCAACAGTAATTGTCAAAGCAGCGATGTTTGACAACGATTTGCTTTTTTATAAATCAAAGCAATTCAAGGTTATTCCCAGAACAATGTCATTCTCACTCACTTGCTTTACTGAGTGAGAGAGAAAGGGGGGGCATTACCGCCAGTGTGCCAGGGGCTGCACACAACCTAAGCCATGCCCATGGGAGGGCATCGCAAGTATGAATGTCAAGAGTATCACTGTTGTGGATTTCCTGGTGGCAACAAGTGGGAAAGGCATCTGCAAAGTGGGTATGGTAATTCTCCTCAAACCCCTCTTCCCCTCCCACCATGGGGTTATCATCCAAGGCCTGGCTCAGGGCCTGCTACCTGCAGTGAGGCCACCTTGCCATCTCCCTGCTCTTAGCTCCCACAGCCCTGTCCTGAAAGTCCACACTACCCAATCATGACCTCTGTCCCTTGCTATCTCCCCAGGGCTGGCTCATGCATCTCATGAGTCTTCCAGCTCCTAAGAGTAAAGGACCAGAATTCACTGATTTCCACCTTCCCCTCAAAGTGCTGCCCTAAGCTGAGCTCCCAGCAGGTGTGAATGTCCTCCAGGTGTGCAAGGGCAACAGGACCCAAGCTCGACCCTGATAGACACACAAGGCAGTTAAGCCAAAGTGGACAAGGGCTGGTTGGCGGGGCACCTACAGGTGCCCTCCCACCTGGCAGGAGAGAACCCCTGCCCACAGCCTGCCCAGTCTCTCTATTCTAGCTGTCCAGAAAACGGAGCCTGGTGCCTGGGTTGTCTCAGCCCCACTTCCAGCCCTGCCCCCAAAGCCATCCACACTGCCTCCCTCCTCCATGCCCACAGCATAGCTCACAGAACTGGATGGGCCCCTAGAGCCTGGTTGTTCCACATTAGAGGAAAAAAGATGAGGCTCCGAGAGGGGAGGCAACCTGCTTAAGATCACACGAGAGTGGCCAGGCTGGGAATAGATGGAGTCCAGGATCTGAGGCCCCAGAGCAAGTTTCTCTCTCATCCGCCAAAAGCCTCTTGCTCTGTCCCCTTCCTTGCTCAGGCTTCAGGACCAATGGGCAAGCCATTAGCTCTGGGAACTGAATTACAAACATAGGAAAATGCACAGATGCAGCTAGATTTTCCCAAGACAAAGCTGCTCCCAGGGACAGATTTCTCTTGGCTGTTCAGAAGTCTAAATAGTGGCCGGAGGTGGGGTGTGGGGATGGGGGGTGGGGGCGGCGCAGGAATTAAAACCCCAGAATTCCAATCCCTGTGCAGCATTCACAGAGCTCCACACTGTCCCAGCTACCACATGCTGCAACTCTGAGCCAGGCTCAAGCCCTCACCACAAACAAGCACTTGCCCCTCCCCAGTCACAGGGGGGTGGGAGGGAAATAGAGGGAAGCAAGTTGAACACAGTCCCATTTTTCTGGGGAGGAGTCACCCCACCCTCCTCCAAAGACCCACCTGGAGTTATTCAGCAGATGCCAGAACAAGCTGTGCCTTCACTGTCCCCCCAGAGCTGAAAAAGGGACCCTGGCCTTCCCCGCCCCACATCATGCCTATCCCAAACTGTTCAGCCTGCCCAGCCTGCTGCGGCACCAGCGAAAGCAGCGGCTGATGATGAGTGACATCCAATCCCCTCGCTGCCCCCAATTATTTTTAAGCAGGCTGCAAAATTCAGGCCATAGCTGGGGCTCATGGAGGGGAGGTGGGAGCTCATTAAAACTGGCCTCGCCTCCCCCACTTAGAGCAGGCGGGGAATCTCCCCACACAGACACCAGCACATGTGGGTCTGAACATCCCTGTGCCCTGCAGGCATGCACACAAAAGCATGTATGCACGGATGCATGTTTAGACAAGGCGATCACAGGCATTCTGCGTGTGAACACACACATGCACATAGATGAGTGTAGACCACTGATGCATAAACTCACATGCACACAGGGTTGCACACACTCACGTGTACAAGGGTATAAAGGGCCAGATGCTTGTTCACATAGGCAGAGATGCAAATGTACTCTCTGAACACACACAGGTATTTGGTTCTCTCAGGCTCAGCATATGACAGCTAAGTGTCAGGCAGGATCTGACCTGCTGCTCTTCCCTTTGTGTTCCTGAAGCTGGGGGCTCCGACTCCCCACCTCCTGGGCCTCCATTGCCCCCTACTCCATAGCCCTGACCCATCAAGAAGCACTAGGTCCACATCCTTTAGAGCAGCGTTTCTCAACCTGTGGGTCGCGACCCCTTTGGGGGTCGAACGACCCTTTCACAGGGGTCGCCGGGTCCTCGTATGTGGGCGTATCTGCGTGTGGGCCTGGAGACGATAGAGGAGCGGTGTCTCGGTTCCTAAGACCATCGAAAATCTGTGTTTTCCGATGGTCTCAGGTGACCCCTGTGAAAGGTTGAGAACCGCTGCTTTAGAGCCACAGCCTGGCTTCCCCAGAATTGAGCCATCTCTAAAACCTGCCCAAGCCCCTCCTCTACTCAGTCTCCTTCAGATACCCCCTTTCACACCAATTCTTGAATTTCACCCTGGGTATGACCCTCACTGTTCCTGCTGTGACACAGACCTTTTAGAGGCCCATCTTAATATCACTCCCCACCCACAAAATAAGGCAAGAAGCCCACTTCCAAGCTAGGTCAGAGAGAGCCTCCCCTAGGAAGAGACCTAGAAGGATCCTTGCCTCTCAGGCAGCCTAAGTGGTTATCAGCCGTGATTAACCTCCCAGAGCCTCAGTTCCCCACTCTGGAATGGAGACCATGGTGCCGGCCCTCAGGATTGCACACTACTCATTCGGTTTCCCAGTGAGTTCGCAGCACAGAGCCTGGCACAGGGAGAGGGCTCACAAGTTCCCTTCCCCTCCACCCCTTCCTCTTCCCAGAAACTACAAACTCTCCCTTCTTTCCTGCTGAGGTCAACCACTGCCTCTGGGAGGCTCTTTGGGTTGAACCACAAGAGTGGCTTTGCCACCTCCAAGCCCAGTAAGCCCACACACCGGCCTGTGCACAAGAGCTAGAGAGAGGCACAGAGATCAGCTCTGAGGAAGGACTTCCTGGGTCAGGAGGTTAATGGAGAGGATAATCAAAAGGCCACCTCCCTCAGGACCTCACAGGGCTGAGATGGGTGAGTCGCTGGAGAGCCTAATCTCAGTCTCAGGGACCCCCCTCCACATACCCCCCCCAGCGTAATCTCAGTCTCAGGGACCCCCCCCCACATACCCCCCCCAGCGTAATCTCAAGTCTCAGGGACCACTCCCCCCCACCCCCCCCCCCCTGCTCCGGCTACCTTCACTGCATACCTGCCTCCTCCCAGCACACCTGGGAGTCCCACCCTCTGCCCAAGCACACTCGGGCCCCCTTCCTCTCGGCCCCACAGGCCCGCCCAGCCTCTGGCTCCCCTTCTGTACCAAGGAGTGGGGGAGCAGAGGGGGGGCAACTCAAGGCAAAGGCTGGGTCTCCGGGGATCCCCGGGATTGACCCCTATCCGACCGGCCCGGGTGGGAGCAGGTGTGCTGCGCGGCGGGGAGCCGGGAGCCCGGGCCGCGGGCGGGGGGGAGGGGCGGCAAATGGGGGAGGGGGCGCGGCGGTGCGCACATCCGTCGCGTTTATCCGCCTGGCAGCTCCAATTCGCCTGCCCGTCACTCACCCTCCATCTCCCCGGAGCACGATGAGGGGCCCAGCTCAGGCCATGCTGCGGGCGAGGACCCCCAGTTGGGGCCTCTGGGTCCCCTGCCCACGCACCTGCTGGGGATTGGGGTCCTGAAGGTCCCCGTTCCCGGACCTCTGGCACCCAGGAGGGTGCACAGCCTCGGTCCAGCCTCTGGAGAAGGTGGGCAAGACCGAGGGAAGGGGAAGAACTACCCAGGGTGGTTCTCGGACTGGCAGAGAGGGTCTCACTGTCCCCAGAGGGGGGCTCCGGGAGACTCCAGCACACCATAAGGAGGGGGATGAGGGGCGGCCCCCAGACCCCCGGGGCGGTGCCGCGCGGGCGGCGGGGGAGGGGGCGGTGACTCAGCCGCCCTCGGCCCGCCTCCCCGGAACTTTGCAGCAGCTGGAGCCGCCGTTGCTACAGGAACGGAAAGCTTTTGTTCCCCAATGTCAGGGCTGCCAGGGCAAGAGGGAGGCTGGGAGGCTGCCACTCCCTGGTGGGACCTAGGACGCCACACTGCCCAGAGGACTTCCAGCCCAGAACAACCTCACGGTTCCGAATCCCCTCCCCTCCTTCACCAAGCCAGTCACTCCAAAGCCAGGTTTTTCAAACTCTTGGGGCCCTCAGGCCAGGTGGCCCCTTAACTCCGATCTGGAGATCTGGAGCGCTAACTACCCTGGAAAGTTCCTGATGGCGTCTGACCTCCTGGGGGAGGAAGAGGTGCCTCTGTGCCCCATGTGCTCCTCCATGACTGATTTCCCACGTGGGACCCCCTAAGGGACAGCCTACCTTTGGAGACTTTGACTTGGGTTTCTTCTCTGTACTTATCCCAACTCTCGGCCTCTACCCCTGAACCAGGACCTCAAAGACCTTGGTCTGGCTTTCACTGATGCCCTTCTGAAAAGAGCTGGTCCCAGAGCAGTCCAGTGGGATGCTGAGGGGGGCTGGGGGAGGGAGGGAGACTAACAGTCACAGGCTCCCTGGACCCACTCTAGGGGACTGAGTATTTTCTGGCTTTATTATCCTGGAGGTTATGTAGTGAAGTCACTGGAACCTGTTCTGCATTTCTCCTCTGGGATTATGAGTAGAGTGGATAGGGGCCTGACCTTGGCCTTGAAGAGGAACAGCCCAACACACCTATCAGTGTTGAGCATTAGTAGGTGCCAGGCACTCTATATACAATCTGATTTCATTCTCCCAGCAAATATATGAGGCCGGGATCATTGACCCATTTCATAGAGGGCCAACTGAGGCTCAGAAAGGTTATGTAGCTTGCCCAGGTCACACAGCTTTTGAACCCAGGTCATCTGACCAAAAGCTGAGTTCCTAACTACTTACTCAGCTTCATTATCTGGGGGATGGAAGGGAGGGAAGGGGACAGAGACCAGCTGGGACCTCACTTTGGGTTACAGAAATGCCTACCACACACACACACACCCCAGGCTAGACCTATTCCTTTCTAAAGAGTGATGGGGGAGGGAAGCAGAAGAGAGGAGGAGAGAAGGCAGACAGGGGAAGAAAAGGGGGAAAATCTCTGTTAATCTTGATCCAGGAAGACCTTCCCTCAGGCTTCCACCACCACCAGGACCCTGTACAGAGTCCACACTGACCCCCACCACTTCCCCAGATATCTGCTCTGTCCCAGGGCAGGGGAGGACCCCCCACCATGTAGCCCATGTCCAATCCAGACAGAGCCCACCTCCACCCTCACCCCCACCTAGTGGGGACTGCCCTGGGGTAGACAGAGGCTCCCTGGGGATAACTGCCCAAGCCCAAACAAGCCAAATCAGACCATCTCAAATCCAGGGGCCAGTCCTGCTGGTCTGTGTCTGATGGCTCAAAAGATTCCAGAATTGCTGCTACGATGAGCCCTTCCCTCCACCCCATCCCCCCATCTCC
>NW_017731360.1:6752770-6765184 GCF_001890085.2 Hipposideros armiger | reverse complement strand
CCCCCACCCCTACCCCTACCACCCAGTATATGGCCTGACCACCAAGGCTGTTCTGCTAGGGCTAGCACGTGGGGGCACTCGGCCTCGCCCACCAACCTCCTCTCCCCAGGGACTTCCCCGCGCTAGTCCCGCAGCCACCGCTGCTGCTCCGTCTGCGGAAACCTGGGGTTGCCCACGGGAGGAAAAGGGGCGGCGGGTACAGGGCGGAGGGCAGGGGGCGCCAGAGGACGCCCAGGGGCCCGGCCGGCAGCTGGGAAGGCGGGCAGGCGGGCAGCATCTCACGGCCCGGGAGCCCCTCCCCCCGCCGGCACCAGACCCTTCGCCCGCTCTGCACCCGCCGCGACGCGGAGGACTTCCCTCGGACCAAGCCGACTGCGGGAGTGGCCGCCAACTTCACAGCCTACAATCCCCTCCCCTGCCCATCATGCCAGCCCCCGGGGCTGCGGGAGGGTGCGTTTGGTGCCTGGCTCTATGTCCTGGGGGTAGGAGGAGAGGGATGGGGGTTGGACAGATAGACTCCGGACAAAGATGGACACGGGAGCCAGGGATGCGGGGCCAGTCGAGATCCGGGCTGGAGAGGAGGGGGCTCCAAGCAGACAGGGGGGACACGGCCCCAAGTCCCGGCTGAGGGGGAGGGGACTTGAAGCGGAGATTGGCGAGGGATAGCGGGACTCCGGACAGATATGGGGGAAGGGGCAATAACGATAGAAATAAGAAGGGTAGCACGGTCCGGGTACCCGCGCGGGGAAAGGCAGTAACTATGGGCAGACATAGATGGGGACAGGAAGGACTCCGGGCAGAGATAAAGTGCAGGGGAGGGGCAGGGTCCGGCATCCAGAGGAGAAGGGGCGATTAAAGGGGGCGACACAGTCGAGCTGTAGGTTGGAGAGAGGGGCTTTAATGAAGGTGGCGGCCGCACGGCTCGGATCCAAGCTGAGATAGGGAGAGACTCGAGACAGCGATGGGGGTAAGGTCTGGGTCAGGATTGGGCAGGGGTTGGGGGCGCTTTAGCAGAGATGGGTAAGGGGGAGGGGGACGGAAAAGGGAATCGCCAGGGATAAAGGGGACCTGGGCCTCAGGCTTGGAAGTTCCCAAAAAAGATAAGAATGGGTAGGTGCCGAACGAAGTCCATTCAGGCGGGGGAGAATTCAGCAGAGATGGGCTAGGGGAGCGGCCCGAGTCTGGGCTGGTGCGGAAACTCAGGACCGCGCAGGGAGAGCTCGGTGCGGGGCCGGATGAGGGTTTGGGGCCGAGCACTCACCTGGGCGCCGTCAGCAGCAGGAGCGGGGGCCGGCGCTGGCGGAGGCGACCACGGGGCGCAAGTTTGCCATCCCTAGGCGGGGGCCTGGCCGGGCGCGGGGCAGCTCGCGGCAGCCGCGCGGAGGGCCGAAGCTCCCGCTCCGTGGAGCAGTGGGTGCAGAAAAGGCGCCGCGGAGCAGCACCGGGCGGGCGGGCACCCGGCCGGGCGCGGGCTCCTGCCGCCGCCTCCTCGCCGCGCCGCCCCCCCTCCCCACACTCCTCGCTCCCGGCTCCCCCGCCCGGATCACCGCCCGCGTCGTGCACCGCCTCCTATTCGCGGGCGGTGGCCGCAGCCCCAGGCTCTAAAACCCGGCGCCGCATCCTCCTCGGTCTCCGAGCGCCGCCGCCGCCGCCGCCGCCGCCGCCGCTGAACCGGGTTCCTCCGGCCGCTCCGGCCGCTGCCCGCAGCGCGCGCCGGGCCGGGCGCGAGGAGCCGCGGGAGAAGGGGCGGAGGGCGGGGGCGACGCGCGCCGCCTCCTGTTAAAGCGGGAGCTGCGCCAGCCAAGCCAAGCGCACCCTCCCCTCCCTGCCCTGGGCCCCAGGCGCCGGCGCGGGAGAAGCCCCGGGTAAGCCCCCGCCCCGCCCGCGGCCTCCTGGACCGCAGGATGAGGCGATCCGCGACGCCCCTCCAGCGATATCTAGGCCAGAGGCTATCTCATGCAGCCAGGGTCTCAGGGGCCCTGGGGACTGAAGCATTTGCCCCCACCTTGTGCACTGCAAATTGCATATCTCTGTGCATGCAGGTGCCACTCATGTGCGCTGAACTTTGCATATGCTTATGCATCATACAGGTGCCTTTTGTGTGCACTGCAATGTTGTCTGGCTCTGTGCACGCAACTGCTACACACAGGCACAGTGTGTTAATATGTGCTTAGGTCCTGCATGCATGTTACTGGATCCTGTGGGTAGGGATGCTATTTGTGTGCAAGCTTACAAGTGCCACATATGTGCTGAGCGCTGTGGGTCACTTGTATATAGGAGCCACATATGTACACTGCAGTGTGGTATGTTTGGTGCATACTCTGGTGTAAACTCTGCAATGTTGCATGTCCCTAGGCACGGGGATGCTACACGTGTGCAGTGTGTTACATGTTTTCCAGCGTGCCTGTCTATTCCCACAAGTGCCTTTCCCTGTGCCAGAGGCGCCCCCATGTTGCATCTGTTTGTGTAGAAGCTGCAGAAATATACAGACCCGCCCACCTCCCATCCTGGCACTGTGCCCAGGGACAGTTGGGTTGGACCAGAGTCAACATGATAAAGGTGGTACCCAGGGAGATGCCCATGGCTCAGGGCCCTGGTTGGGCAGTTTGTGGCCTGGGCATGTTGCCACCAGAAGATGGACAGACCAGGGACACACCACTTCGGCCAAAGACAAGTAGGTTAATCAGATGGCTCTGGTCAGAGGAGGAGCCAGCGGTGGGGGGCAGCTTTGCAGAGAGAATAGGATTTCAGGAACCCTACTTTTTGAAGGTTCTCTGACCAGGAAAGGGCCAAACCTGGAGAGGAAGGAAGTCCCCAGTCCACTCAGTCCCATCCCTACTTCTCCACGGAAGCCCCTTAAGTTCTGTCGCCTTGGAGACTGGGGCAAGATGAGAAGGCTCCACCTCTCCCCAGGGCAGTGCCAGGAAGAGGCAGAGAAAAGCCCCCTTTTCCCTGCTTCTGTCCCTCCCCCGTCTAGCAGCCTCCATGACATTTGTTGTGAGTGATTGTGAGAGATTATCGACTTTAATGGAAGGAGGTAATAAGGGGCGATGAAGGAATCTCACCCGTCACCTTAAGGGAATTTATGAGGCCGTATGAGGCAGAGAGGGCTGGCACCTTTCCTTTCCCAGTGGGAGCCCAAGGAGGCCTGTGCCTTGGGCCTAGCACTGGCAGGCAGGGCTCCTGGGTTCTTCTGGGCACCTTTGAACACACTCCCTGTGTCCCTGGGTTTGGAGGCTCAGCCCCTGCTGTGAAAGTCAAGTCAGGCAGCCTTGCCATCTGCATGGTGTGTTGAGAGCTACCCCAAGGGCAGTGGGGATCCCTGCCTCCTTACTTAGGCATTGTGAGGGGCAATGGGGTTGCTGGGTTTAAGGCCTTAAGAAGGTGGGCAAAGGTGGAGAGAATGCTGGGGACTTGGGGTACCCATAAGGATGTGAGGACAGGCTCAGAAGCCTCCAGAGCCCTGTGCTCCAGGGCTCCAGCCCCTTCCACTCCTTCAGGGAGCTGCCTCCCTCTTTATGAATATTCATGATTAGCATACTAGAGACCCAGAGCCCAGAGAAACTCAGGCATGTCTCTTGCAGATGTGATGCAGCTGGAGCCCTAAGGCCCTCTCCTTCCCCCTCAGGATCCAGCTGGGTGTGGGGGTAATGGGGGGGGGGGGATTGGCTCCAGAGAGACAGCAGCGTTTTGTCTGTTTCTCTGTCCCTTGGTAGCCCTCTGACTTCTTGACCCCCTTCTTTTAGCTACAAAAATGTATGCCTTAGGAAAGAGAGGTGGTCAGAGAGAGTGAAGGACTGACAGAGATGGGACCCCATACTGGGGGCTCTGGGGGGTGGGGGGACAGGGTGAGGAGACCAGCAAGATGGAAGAGCTCTGGAAACAGGGTGGAGAAAGCAGGACCTCCCAGGGGTTGAGTAGAAGCAGGTTAGATTAAGGCAAACCTCTGGAAGGCTCTTTCCAAGGTGCCTCCCTGCATCAGGGCTTCCCCATCTCCTTTCCCAGGAGCCCCTGCCCTTCCAGACTCACTCTGGTGATAATGCTGCCCGGGAGGACTTGGAGTAATTACAAATCATTTCCATATTCAAATCCAGCCGGTTGAAGAAAAATTACTTCTCAGCCCAGGCCGGGTGGAAAGAGCAAGACCTAGCCCGAGGAAGAGCCTCCAGGGAGCCTGGAACAGAGACTGGGCAAGGAAAGGGTCACCAACCAGAGCTTGAGCACAAAGGGCTTGGGCAGAGTGGAGGGACATCCCCTGCCTGCCCCTTCCCCCACAGACTGGGCAAAGGACAACGACTCCTTTTGCCCCACTGGGTTCCCTCTGGAACCTCTGATGGAACCAATCCCACAAGGGCAACTAGAAGTCAGGCTCTCTACCCTGCTCTTACACTGTCATTCTAGGTGACCTTGAGAAAATTCCTTCAGCTTTCTGAGCCTCTGTTTCCTTATCTGTGAAATGGCATAAATGGTCTCACCTGGGTATAAGTGATGGCTCCAGTAAGGTAGAAGATATGGATTAGCAAGAACTATGCCTCTGAAAGGGGCCTTTTAAAATTATTTTTTTATTACCAATTAATTTATAGTTTTGTTAGCAGTAACAACCACACTGGCCCAGACTGGAGGCAGCACAACTCTCAGTGAGGCAGCTCAGGGGAAGATAGTGGATCAAGGAGGGGAGCCTTACCTACCTGGCCTCCGCCCCGCCTCACACTGGGCCAGCCACTGCTATGCTTTGTTGCCCTTTAAACAGATGAGAAAATGTTCTTCCCTGCCCAATGATTTATTTGGCCCAGAGCCTGGGCAGGTTTCCTTCTAGCCAGTGGGACCTAGGAACACCCCATCCCTCAGTTCCCACCCTCTGTTGCCACTCAGCCAGGTACCCACGGCAACCCAAAGCTCTGGGTACAAAGGTCTCCTTCCAGTCCCCCATCCCCACTCCAGGCACCTCTCAGGAGCTCTTAACATGTCCCCAAAGAAACCCAAATCCATGTGATGGTCTTCCACCAGCATCCACCCCAGAGCTCATATGACCAACTCTCATTGCTCCGGGTGTCATGGATGCTGGAGGGGTATTCTGGAAAAGATGGACTGGCCCTCTCTGCCTGTGGGAAGTCCTGCGTATCTCGCTTCCATCATTCCTGCTGCAGGTGCCAAATGGGTTAGGAGGCTGGGGCAACCCAGGCTGGGTGTTTGTCATTTTCTTGGTGCTATAGATTAGGGAGAGAAAGGAGGATTACTTGCTCCCTAGCCAAATCTGCCCAGAAGGTCAGTGCCTGGTTTGTGTGCAGCCCTCTGGGCAATGCGTGCATTCTAGGTGCTCTGGGGCCCCTGACCCCTAGGGCAGAGGGTGGAAAAGACCTTTAGGGTCCTGAGTGATCTTCATATACATGTTTTATACTAGAGGGTGTACACAAGAGCAGGGCACCAAAAAGGTGCCTTCACTCGTTCATTCAAAAATATTTATTGATTATTTACTATGTTCTAGGCACTGGGATCCAGGCAATCAGTAAATCCCATTGCTTCTACCTCCCAAAATATCCCAAATCTATTCATCCTTCATTTACCCACTGCCAATACCGGAGTCCACGCCACCATCATCAGGTACCTGGACTCTCCCTTATTTAATCTCTGGGCTCCTACTGCTTCACCACCCCAATTCATTCTTCTTGAGCCCACTAGGCCATCTTTTCAACATGCATATCAGAGCACCTCCTCTTAAGCCCTCCAATGGCTTCCTACTACTCTTCCCAGCCTCTCCTCTACCCCACCCCACCCCCACCCCACCCCACACTACGCTTGAATAACACAGGTCTCCTTGCTGTTCTTGGAAAACTCCAAGCCCTCCCCTCAGCACTTCCCATGGCTGACTCCTTCTCATCAGGAAAGTCTCAGTTCCAACATCACCTCCTCTAGGAGGCCGCCCCTGATTACACTTCTAAAGCAGCCTTACCCCCACACCCCCAGCGTTCTAGCCCGTGGCCTTCCTACACTCATTACTCTGAAAATATGTTATCTATTTACACACATGTCATCTGTTTCCCCCACTGGAATGTGAGCTCTGTAAAGACAGGGACCTTGTCTATCCATTAACAGTTGGATCCTCCGGCACAAAGCATTGTGCCAGGTATGTGGCAGGTACTCAATAAATATTTGTTCAATGAATGAATGTGAAAGAATAAGCAAAAACCCTGCCCCCACAAAGCTTCCACTCTGTGATCCCTGATCGATGTTTGTCCAATAAATAGTGTTTTACAGTTATCATGTGATAAAGCAGAAAGAGTTCAGTCCCTGTGATCACACAGATCTGGACTTCTCCCTCTATCCCTCACTGGCTGTGTGACCTTGGACAGGTCACTTATGCTCTCTAAGCCTCGGTTTTCTCTTCTGTAAAATGGAAATAATGATCCTAACCTAGCAGAGCTGACTGAATCTCATGAGATGATAAAGATGCAGTGCCTCACACAGTGCCAGACCCGGGGAGGTGTCACCTGCATGAATATAGGCCCCTTTCACACTTAGGGCTGTGGGTTGTCCAGGTTCTGGGGACCAGGGGATGATTCACAATGGGCCCCTGAGCCCTTCCCAGCGCCCCCTCCCTCCTCCCAGAGTGACAGGCATACCAGCAGAAGTTATCTGCTGAGATCACTGCAATGAAAGTACAGCAGGAGCCACAGAGTGACCTGGACAGTATGCACATGTGATCCCTGCACGGAAACTGAACCGGAACCCACTTCTCCGCAGAACCTCCTCTCCTATTTGGAAGCCCCTCTTCCTTTCCTGCCTTCCTAGTGTGTGTAAACACACACATGCACGTACATGGATACATGTACAGACAAACCCATATTCACACACTTACACAGTCACTAGTCCACAGACATATACCCTTGACTGGGATACACAGGTATGTAAATAACCATACACATACAACCCCGAGATATAACCACCCTCCATTTTTCTGGTTCAATAGGGACCTGTCTGGCTTATCTGTCAGTCCTATCAGCTCCTGCTTTAGGCTGAGGTCAGACACAACCCCTCCAGGTTGACAGGAGGCAGCCCAGGCACTTCCCTTGGTAAAGTCTTCCTGAGGTCTAATCCCACATTCCCCTGCTGCAGGCCTTAAGAGCAAGGAGCCCTGGCCACCACTCCCGGCACCCAGAAATGACAGCACCATGCTCTGTGTCCACACCCCAGGCTGGTGGATATGCAGGGGGTGCCTGAGAAGCGCTGCTCCCAGCTTCCTGTATGGTGGAGGGGGAATAGGAATCCCTCGGAAAGGGCCTGGGACACAGCAGGCCTGGGGCACATCGGCAGTGGGGGGCCAATGTACTCCCACCATCTAGGATGCTCCAGGTTCTGTCCCCTGGGTTCTGTGCCACCTGGATCCTGCTGGATTGGGCTTGTACCAAGCAGGACACAATGAGCATAGCAGGCAGCGGTGGGGGTGACCTAGAGGTCTAGAGGGAGCAGCTCTTCCCCTTGAGACTCTCTGTGGTCCTGACACTGTGCCAGCTGCTTTTAACTCATTGTCACAGCCCTCGGAACAACCACTTAAGTTGCTCTGGTCATCCCCATTTCACAGATGAGCAAACTGAGCTTAGAGAGAGGCAGAGATAGAATCCTGCTTCCCTCATTCAGTGGGACCCTGCCTTCGTCCCGCCTCATCCTTATCCCCTTTGTCACCCCCAGAGCACAGACCAAGCACCAACTGTGGAAAACAATTTATTTCAGGATAGAGCTGATCTTTCAGAGAAGACCAGGCCCCTCAGGGTGAGAAATTTGAGGGGGTCTGATTCCCAGGGCCTGGCCCCTACAAGGAGAGGCTGGGGCTGGACACCAGATTTGGGGACGGCAACCAGAGTTGCTGAGGGTTTTGAGAAGGACCTCCCTCTAGGACCACTGACACCTACACACGTCCCTGACAGGCACAGCCACACTCCTCACTCACACCACTGCATGCTGACACACCCCAGGCGGTCATCCCTCTTGCCTGAACACACTCTACCTCATGCTGGCAGTAAAGCAATCACACTGGGTGCAGAGCTGGGCCTCTATCTCACTGCCAACCTGGCACAACTCTAACCTCTGGCAGTCCCGTGCTTGGGGGCAAGTCCTGTGGATGAGGCAGGGGTGGGAAGAGAAGGCTCCTAAACGTTGTAGCTAGAAGGGCGAGGTCCTGGGATGCATCGCTGAGCCAGTGTTCTGTATGTCAGAGTGGGAGTGAGTGGGGCTGAGCTTGGGTACAGGTGTGGGTGGTTGTGTGCGTCAATGTGTGGGGGGAAAGTCTGTGTGTGTGTGTGTGTATGGTGAGCCTGTGCGCAGGTTTTGTGTGTGTCTGCCTAGGCCTTGTACGTCAGAAGCCTGAGCCTGGCTCTGGGGAATCTCTGCTCTGAGTGTTTGTGCGTCTTTATATGCAGGGTATGTGCCATTTTCATACATTTCTTTTTCTGGGTGTGTATATGCATGGTGTAGAATGCATATGTATGTGACTCGGGTTTGTGCACGCGCTCAGCGTTTGGTGAATGTGAGGTCAGGTGTTGACAGGGCAGTGTTTGCCTGTTGTTGGAGTTTGTATGCAACCAGAGTATGTGGTGTTTCTTTGTACTCAGTGTATGCTTGAGCCAGGGTGCATGCGTGCGTGCGTGTGGGTGTGGGTGTGGGTGTGTGTGTGTAGGAGAAAGCGTTTTCAGACCCATGTGTGTCTGTGCTTTTGGGTGGGGTATGCGTCAGGCTGTATGGCATTTGCAGGCCTGTGTGTGACTGTGTCTCTGTGTGTCAGTGTTTGCTATGTATCTGTGCTAGCCTGTGGTGTGTGTGCCTGTGTGTGCTTGGGGGCGTTGACAGGACTTCAAGTTTGGGAGATGTGTGTGTGACACTATTTGGTGTGTGTCTGTGGGTGGTTGTGGCCCTGGGTGGTTTATATAAGCTTAGATGAGGGATGTGAATTAGTGTGTTGTATCTGTCTGGAGATCTGTACATGAGACATTGTGATTGTTGTCTTTTGAAGACTTTCTGAACTTGTGTTTTCCAGGCCCCCTTTCCCCAGGCTGAGATCTTGGCCATCATCTACACTCCCAACCAGCTTGGCCAGCTCTGTGCCTGCCTTGGAGGGGAGGGGCCCTCCTGAGGGAACCCAGACAGTGACAGACGGGTCAAGGTCACATAGCAGGAGCCTCAGGGGCTTCTTCTTCTACAGTGCCCCGCACCCCTCCCATCTCACCAAGGGTCCTGACACCAAGGCCACCAGGCACCCAGTCCTACCCAGGTCTCTCCTGAAATGAATTTAATTTCTGCTCCGGGCTGGTGGCTGTAACAGGTCCCCTGAGCCAGCAGTGGCGGGGTGGGAGTGCTGGGCCCTGGGCCACAGGAACACAGAAGGGAGCACAGATTTGAATTTCAAAGGCAGCTGTGGCCCAAGCTTCTCTGCGTTGTGCGATTGTGTGCGCAGCGCTGGTGTCTGCTAATGCGTGCCTGCATGTGTGGCGAGTGTCTGGGTGACTGTGTTGTATGACTGTGCCTCTGTAAGGCCCTTGCCGGGCTGCAAGTGCAGGTGTCAGTGAGCCGAGTGTTCAGGGTCTCTGTCAGTGTGGGCGTGTCTGTATGCACTTGTGGGCAAGCGTTCACATCTGTGTGTGTGTATTTTTAGGACGAGTCTGTAGGAACATGTCTTGTCTTTGTGTGTTGTGTTCCAGGCCCTGCATGTGTCTGTGAGTGTGTCAGTGCATTTGGGTGCTCGCTGTGTCACTGAGTGAATGAGTGCAGGGGTGTGAGGGTGTGTTCGTATGTCTGTGCATACATATGGATGGGCATTTGCATCTGTGAATCTGTGTGGGCATGTATTTGCAGAACAAGTCTGCACAAACATGTCTGTCTGTGTGGGTCCGGGTCCCAGCCCCTGCGTGGGTCTGCAAGTGTATCCGTGCATTTGTTTGCTTAGATGTCTGTGTCATTGTGTGTCTTTGCAAGTGTTTGCATCTTCAGGTGTCATTGGGTCTGTGTGAGTGTGCACCTGTTGGGATGGCTGTGCGTGAGCAAACGCACAGCGCACAGGAGCACAGGGTGCAGGCAGACAAAGCAGGCTGGTGCCACCCCCACCCCCCACCCCCCCATGGCCACCTCCTACTGTGTGTCAGCACCTTCACAGCTGGTCATCTCTGGGTGCTGCAGGGGGCTGAGTGAATGGCCTCTCCTCACATGGACCCTGGGCTGCTGCCAACCCTGGGTACACCCCACCCCTCCCAGAGTGGCTGCGCTCCCCAACCCACAGGTGCTCAAAGGGCTCTCAGGCAATGGCCAGGAGGCAATGGCGAGAGAGGATGGGCCTTTAACCAGAGAGCGGTGCTGTTTCACATTCTCACTCTGCTGAGGGTGTGGGGGCAGTTCATCTGGCTTGGACAATGGGCCTGAGTGGCTGTGAGATCTGCGTGGTCCTGTGGCTGCACTGGAGACTCACCTAAACTACAGGAAGGACTAATGGGTCCAAGGTGATGCTGTCTACTAACGAGCACATACACATGAGCCCTAACTCAGACACGCCTGAGCACATTCCCAAGCACAGGTAAGACACGCAGGAGTGTGTTACAGGCCCTTGACAGTGGGGTCAGGGGGCAGGCCCACTGATGCACACACACCAGCACACACACACACTAATCCAGAGACATAGGCAAGTTCACGTGTCTCACACTCACTTGAAAAACCTCACCCCTCCCTAAGTTTGGACCCTTTGAGGTGAAGTGGGCTGAGGCTCAGAAGTCTCAGTGAAAAGGGGCATCCTGAGTTACTCGATATCCCTTCTACGCTGGACCCTGGGGACCTGGAGGAAGTTCACTCTGCATCGTATCTTTCAGAGGTTCTGGGGTAGCAGGTGGGAGGGGTAAGACCCCGAATCCATCTGTCCCCAGTCATTCCCATAATGTGCCATCCCACAGCCATAAACAGGCAAGAGCCAGGAGCTGCATCCTCATGGGGGCCCCCAGGGGCCTGGCTGGGCACAAGGAGGTGATGTCAGGACAATAAAAGAGGAACTAGGCATGGAATGATGATTTCAGGTCCTCTTTCCCTGCCATATTGGGAGCATTTTGAGAAGGGGTAGGGGCTAAGTCCTCCCGATAAGGCTCAGCAAGAACACTTATTGACTGCATGAAGGAAAGAAATGAGTCAGAGAATGCAGAGGACCACCTAAGGGCTGAGGGAGCACCATACAGAAGCAGAAATAGTATATCCAGTCTCTGTGCATGACCCTGTGCCTGTGTGCACACACATGCATGTAGGTACACATGCTCGTGTGTGTGCGTGTGTGTGTACATGTGTGTGTGTGTGTGTGTGTGTGTGTGTGTGTGTGTGGTAATGTTTGGGGGAAGACATGTGAAGCCAGAGGTTAGGATGAAAATATGTCAATGAGAGCCTTGTAAGCTAAACCAGAGGTAGATTTTATTCTGAAAGCAACAGAGATCTGTGAAGGCTTCGGACAGCAAAGAATCATGGTCAAGTTTGTTTAAGGAAAGACAACTGGGGCAATTGGAGAGTGGATGTGAGGAATCAGGGTTGGAGAAGGGGACTGGTTAGAGGCTCATTCATTCATTCTTTCATTCACTCATTCATTCAACAAATATTGAGAGCTTACTAAAAATGTCTGGCGCTTAGTGAGTGAAACGGATACAATCTGGGACCCCAAGGAACTTCTAGAGCCTGACCACACAACTGCTGTGCTTATATGGAGTTCACCTTCTAGTGGGGAGGGGAGGCGCACACAAATGCATAAATATATAAAATGTTAGTATTAATAAGTACAAAGGAGGATAAAGGGGTAAGGGGGAAGGAGCGAGAGTGGAGAACAGGGGGCTATCTTAGGTAAGGTGATCAGGGAAGACGTCTCTGAGAAGGTGACATCTGAGCTGAGACCTGAAGCGGGTGAGGGATATTTGGAGGAAGAGCTCTCCAAACAAGGGAAACCACAAGTGCAAAGGCCCTGGGGGGGAGTGTGCCATTTACTCAGATGGGGAAAGACTTGTGGGAAGTCGATTATTTCTATTTTGGACATGCTGCATTGAGGTGCCTTCAGGACATCCAGGGAGGGTGACCAGAAAACAGAAGAGATCTGGGTAAAGATAAGGATTAGGGAGAATGGAGCCTTGGGAACTGACACAGTAGGATGGAGAGTGGGGGATGGGGACCATGTGACTAAAATGGCATCCCCAGACGAGTCCTGGTACTAACTGCCCCTCCTCCCAATCCTGCCTGGGCACACAGCCTCTCCTGACTTGCCAGACTACCCTGTTGCCTGGGAGAGAGCCGAGGAAACAGGCTAGGTTGTTGACAGGAGCCCCTTTCTATATGACCTTTTATGGTCCCCTGGGCTCCCTCTGCCCCTGTCCTGGTCATCAGAGCCAACCTGTCCACTTTTTTTTTTTTTTTTAA
>NW_017731360.1:6744976-6752435 GCF_001890085.2 Hipposideros armiger | reverse complement strand
AGGGCAGTGTCACTGGCCCTCATGTGGGATCCGAACCGGGGCCCTCTGGCATCCCAAGCGAGTTCTTAACCATCGCGCCACTCGGCCGGCCCCCCAACCTGTCCACTTTTAATGCTTCCTTCCTTTAGCCTGAGGCTGAATCCTCCAGTAACTCTGCAGCCCCCTCCACTGTTATCAATACTGGGAAGTGGTAGAGTCTGGGCTGAGAGTCTGGAGGTGGCCACCAGACTTCCTAAGTGGCCTCTGAGCCTCTGTTTCCCCCCTAGTGTTAGGAAATGGAGGGACTACATCTAAGTAGGACCTTCCAGCCCTAACATGATCAGAATCTCTGGGGCTCTTTCATTACAGGTCAGTGGTTTCAGTGTGCACTGGAACTGTTTGACAACTGGCTTTGGTAGGGAGTGGGGAGGGGTAGCCTTGATTTGTAGCATTTGCCAATTTCCAGGGTGTAAATCCTCCCATGATGGCCAATTTAAACTACCAAGGTGAAGTCAACTGGCTGGCAAAATTCCTAAACATTTAACAATCAGCTCTCACAAGCTGGGATGAGCTGGCTCCAGCACCTTTGCCAGACTCTTTCCAGAGAGAATGAGAGGCAATAAGCCTGGGATGTGGCTTGGAGGTATCTGCCTATAGATGAGGAGGGAGGAAAAATCTCCCCATCTTCCCCCTCAACACCGAAGTCACTCCCCAAGGGGAGGCTCACAGCCACTTATCTGCCCCCATTGCACCTCCAGCTTTAACCATTTGACATCCTTCCTAGACCTTCTACCCACTGCACTTCCTACTCACAGGTGAGCTGGTACCCACAGCCTCCCCCCAGAGGGGTGCCTTTCTTTGGAAACAGAGGCCAGACAGCCATAGGCCATGCCATCCTAACCCACAGCCAGACCACACCAGTGGTCTCTGTAGAAAAGTGACCTGGAGATCTGGCCCAGCTCTGCCACCAACTCCCAGGAGTTTCCTTTCTCTACCTGTCCTCAGCTTCCCCATCTGTAAGAGAGACAGCCAGGGTTGGCCTCTGCAAAGGACAGCCTACGTTTCCATCATTCCTCGTTTCAGCCCTGATGATAGATAGGTCAGGACCTCCTCTCTCAGACACATTTCCCCAGCCTATTAAGACCCTCCCAGTTCCAGCAGCCCCCTACCACCTCTGGCTCCCCAGGCTCCCCGATAAGGGGCCCGACTAATTACATTAGGATTTCATGCCAATTAGCAAACAATTACACGGGCAAATTGGTACCTAATTTGGAGCAATAATGATAGCTCCTTTGGCCGAGGCAAAATAGCTGCCGACAAGACTATTCACCCGGCCTGGCCCTATCCGAGCCCCCGGAGGATGGGAGCTGGCTTCCGCCCTGACCTGGGCCAAAGTCTGCAGTTCTCTTTTAAGGATCTTTAAGCAACTGCTTATGCTGGTGACATGGTGTGCCCAGGTCTTTGCTAAGTGAAGGGTATAGAGCAGCGGTTCTCAACCTTCCTAATGCCGCGACCCCTTAATACAGTTCCTCATGTTGTGGTGACCCCCAACCATAAAATTATTTTCATCGCTACTCTATAACTGTAATTTTGCTGTTATGAATCGTAATGTAAATATCTTTTTGTTTTCCTATGGTCTTAGGCGACCCCTGTGAAAGGGTCATTCGGCCTCCAAAGGGGTCCGACCCACAGGTTGAGAACCGCTGATCTAGAGGAAAGGGAGGGAAGATGGGTTGAGGGGACAGAGCGGGGCTAAGGCAGGCAGAGATGGCTTCACTGAAGAGGTGGGGAAGATTTGGGAAGGCAGGGAGGAGGGAGGACATGGAGGGGCAGTAGTGAATATGAACAAAGGTTTGGATACTGGAGTGGGTCATGTGAGTTCACCGCTAATGGAGAAACCTGTTGGGCCAAAGCACAGGATGGTGAGGAGAACTGAGAAAGCAGAGGTAGGTAGGGTCAGACTGGGAGTGCCATTCTAGGGAAATTAACATTCTCCTAGAGGCCTTAGGAGCACTGGGCGCTCAGGCTGAGAGGAGGAGACTGTGCTGAAACTCATTGGGCTCCTGACCTTGGATCACAAGCAAACATCCTTCCCACCTACGGCTGCCATGGGGTCCCATCTGTTCTCCCCTCTTAACATCTCTGGAACCCACTGCCCTGTTCAGGACCACAGAGACCATAGCAGTAGCCCCCATCCCCTGTCCATATTTTCCCCAAGGAATCAACCTAAGTGACAAACCCAACCATACGCCTCCTTTGTTTAAACCCTCATTGCCTCCCCAGTGCTCTTAGGATACAGTTCAATTTTAGTATATGTGCTGCCGAAGTTCAAATTAACTCTACCTCAGCACATACTGCCTTTTACCATCCAGTCCCTGCAGACCTCCCAGCTTTTCCTCTCGTCTCGTTTCCACATCCACCCTGTGCCCCGGGAACTAGACCCTATTTCCTGATCATGGCAGGCTCTAGCTCAACTCCCAGCCTTTGACCATGCTGCTTCCTCTGCCTAGATTGTTCTTCCAACATCCCTTCCTTGTTAACGCATGCATCCCTCCAGGCCCCCCTCCACCCTGCCCCCCCCCCACCTCCCAGTTTCCTCCAGGAAGCACCAGTGCTTCTCTCCTCTGGGCTCCCATTGTAACTGTAGGACTGTTCACTCGGCATCGGAGCTGCTGGTATCAGCATCTGCCTGTTACACTGGACGTGGAGTTGCTCATGGGCAGGGCCTGGAGCTGATTCACTCCATGTCTCCCTCATCCAGCATCAAAAGTGAATGAATAGAGAAGATAAAGGGATGGGATAAAAACATTTTCTCCTGAGAATGGCGGGAAAACGGAGGCAGGGACCCAGAGAAATATTCAGGAATCTGGTGGATGCTTCGCTTAGAAAGGATAGCCGGGTCAGCTTTCTGCCCTCTGCCCATTGGAGCCACCCCTGCCTCCATCCGTCCAGGGTTTTTTCCTGAACCCCTTCAAAAAGCTTGGACTACTTCACTTCAACCCACTCTTACCCAGGTGTTTTTGCCTCTGCTTTCAACAAATGAGATTTAAAAAGCCCCTACTGAGGTGACTGGTTAGCTCAATTGGTTAGAGCATGGTGCTGATAACACCAAGGTTGCTGGTTCGATCCCCACATGGGCCACTGTGAGCTGTGCCCTTCCTAAAAGAGTCAACTAGCCATTGTAGCATGAAAGCAATGTGTAACCAATGACCATGCTTGTTCCCCAATAAAAAATTTTAAAGCCCCTACTAAGCTAAGGATACCAAAAAAAACTAAGCTAAGGACACCCCCAAAAGTAAAAGCAGCTCTTGGGGCCGGCCGAGTGGCGCGTTGGTTAAGAGCTGGCTTGGGATGCCAGAGGGCCCCGGTTCGGATCCCACATATGAGGGCCAGTGACACTGCCCTCTACAGCTAACATGCTGAACAACAGCTCAACCTGGAGCTGGGCTGCCTGAGTAGCCTGCGACGGAGTAGGCTGCAGTCCCTGCTGCAGTGGGTTGCCATGGGCTACCGTGTGTAGCCAGCAGCCAGCGTGAGTGGCCAGCAGCTGCTGTGAGCAGCTGTCCAGAAGCCAGTGACTGATCTGCCTCTCCCGGGAAGAGCGCAATGATGGTGCCAACTTGGGCCAGTGAAACAACGTCCTCCACAACTAGACTGAAGAACAAAAGGACAGCAACCTGTCTGTTCCCCTTCCCCCAATTCCCCAGCGCTATTCCCATCCCCCAATTCCCCAATAAAAAAAATCTTTTAAAAAAAAATAAATAAATAAAATAAAGGCAGCTCTCATGAAGGCAATGGAATACCAAATTGAACTGCAACACAAGGAGTGTGGGCAGACTCAAGGAGGAACCTCCTGACCATCACGGCTCAGCCCCTAAAGTAATCCCTAAAGGAATGACCAATGGAGAATGGGGGGTGGGTGGGCTTGGCCTATCTAAGGGAGACCAGACCGAGGCCAGGGATGGAACATACAGGCAGGGAGATGACCTGGCTGGCTCTCCTGTGAGCTGGTTCTCACTTGGGGGATGGCTGCCACTCCATCTTAAGGCCCATCACTCACGTTAATTACCAAGAAAAAGCCAATTTCTCCTCATTTCCAGACTCCAAATGACAATATCATTAGGCTGGTAATGTGCAAAGAAATTGTGCGTGTCTGTCTTGGAACATGTCTTGAGCCAGAATGGGTGAGGGCACCCCCAGCCAGAGTTTGTCTCCAAGATGCTCCCTATGGCAGAGGGCCAATCTCAGGAAGAGATGCTGTGCCACCAGGGCAAAGGTGCTCTCCCTCTCTGTTCAGTGGGCACCACTGATGGCGATTAAACCATAACTAGGCAATGGCATGGGTAACAGTCCACAACACACAAACTGGCAGATATAAACAGAGACATCAGTTCCCTTCTCAGACCTACACAAGGACACAGACCCCCTTATCTCAGCTGAACTTGAACTCACACCTTCCCATTGCTACAGCCCTTCCCAGTCTTGCCCAGACCCTTTGCTCTGAGTTCCCTGCCCACCTCTGGACCAAGAGGCACCTGAGCAGGGAGTTGGCCACACCTGTGCATTCCTAGCTGCCTCAGCAAAGCCAGCTCCCTAAATGCAAGCAGGCCTCAAACAATAGCCACTGCTCAGAGCCCTTTACATGCTCCTCATTGTGTTTAATCCTTGCTCAAACCCACTTAACATACAAGGAAACTGAGGCCAAGAGAGGCAAGTGATTTGCTCAGTGTTCAAG
The DNA here is from genome assembly GCF_001890085.2 of Hipposideros armiger. Lineage (NCBI taxonomy): Eukaryota > Metazoa > Chordata > Mammalia > Chiroptera > Hipposideridae > Hipposideros > Hipposideros armiger. Next base: position 6,747,721 of record NW_017731360.1, on the reverse strand, counting down.
TCTCAGAGCTCAGCTTGACCCCAGGTATGCCCAAGGTCAAAGCTCAGGCTGAAGACAGAATCTGAGATTCAATCCATGTCGTTCTCTGGGGGGAAACATGTTTTCTGTCCCTGCTCCTGATACAGAGAATTGAACCCAAACAGGCTCTGCCCTCAAGAGCTGAGGTTGGCAAGAGAGAGGCAGGATATAAAAATATAATTATAGCTCAGTGTGATCTGTGCATGACACAAAAGAGGAGATACAAAAGGTTTATCCTCACCAGTAATCAAAGACATGCAAATTAAAACAACAATATGATGTGGTTTTGCCTATTGAAATTAATAGTTGTTTTAAAAAAAAAAAAGACAGCACCAGTGTTGGTGAGAACTGAAATCTGGGGCACGCTCAGATTCCACTGATGGAAGGGTAAATTAAAACAACTTTTCTGGAAGGCCACTGCGCCATGGTGTCAAGAGCTTTAAAAAGAGACTGACCCCTTGGTCCTATTAATCTGCTTTTAAGAATTCAATCTAAGAAATAACCAAAGATGTTGAAAAAGAACAGTGCACAATGATGTTTATTGCCGTTACTTATAACTGTGGGAAATAACAACCAATATAAATGTAAATAAATTATGATATATCCATATATAAGAATATTAAGCAACCATTAGAGGTCATGATCTTGAAGAGTTTTTAATAACCTGGGGAATCGCTCGCTATGTAAGTGAAACAAGCAGGAAAGAAAACTATACATATAGGAGAGTTCTCAATTTTATAAAGAAAGTCTTGAATCAATTCATTTAAAAAATGTCTGGAAGGAAATAAACTGAGAATTCATCTGAGAGGGTTATGGGTGATTTTTTTTGCTTCAATTAATACTTTTCTGTTTCTTCTAAATCTTCCACAAATTTTTTGGGGAAAAGTCATTAGAAATCTGTGTGTGTTGCAGGGGAGGCATCTCAGGATGTCATGAGAACAGAGAAGCTCCTAACCCAGCCTGGGGGCAGTCAGGGAAGGCTTCCTGGTAGAGGTGATGCTTGTGCTGAGACAGAATGAGTAAGCTTTATCCAAAGGAGGATTGATTCCAGGCTAGGAAACAGCATGTGTAAAGGCACAGAGGCAAGAGAGATCCTGACCTTCTCTGGAAACTCTTAGTAGCTTGTGTGTCTGTGTGAAGGGGCAACAGGTAAACCCAGGCAGTGAGCAGAGCAGGCTGGAAGACCAGGCTGAGGAGCTAGTACTTTGCCCTGAGAACCAAGTCGAGCTTTAATGGTCCTAAGCAGGGGATGTAATAGGATCCGCAGAATGGGAAGGGATAGGGGCATTGGAGATAGGGTGAGGCAAGATGTGGGACCTAGAAACTGGAGGGGAGCCCTTAGGAGGGTGTTGCATTTTCTGAATGCAAAAGGCGGTTGCCTTGGGGCTGGGCAGTGGTGGCAGAGGAAGAGAGGAGGGGCCAGCTGGAACATTAATTATAAGGAGATTTGACAGGACTGGGTGATTAATTGGAGAGGGGAGGGGAGGCTCCACCTCTGACAGTGATTATAGCATATGCATAACACATGCATGAACTCAGAAATTTAAATTACACAGTTTCAGGAGTGCCTTTCTCCCCCATTTCCCACAAAGAGGCAGATTTTGGGCTTATTTAATGTTTGGCTGCAGACCCTGGAAGAAGCAGACCTTGGCCCAGTTACCACATCCAACTTCTGGCTCATCCTGGGCACCCCTGTGCCTCTGCTCCCAGGATGCAGCCCCGGAAAGTGGGGGTGCGCAGGGTTAGGGGAAAGCCCACCAGGAGATGGGAGACAGGACAGGGGTAGGGGAAGGCATAGAAAGGCCATAGTAGGTCTTCCGTCAGGACATAGATACACATTGTCACACACATGGACCTGGATCCACAGAGAGTGAGTAGTCATGCACGAGGATTCTGAGAGTCAAGTCACAGGCAGAGACGAACACACAGACAGCCTGATGTAGGCTGTCAGACCCAGGTCCTGTCACACAGTCACACACCCACAGTCAGGTAGCCTCCAGCATACTTAGCCCCACAGAGGTCTCACACTCCGCCACTGTGCTCAGCGGGGTCCCCCAAGGTCCTCCCGGCTGCTTCGCCCCCAGCCCTCCATCCCGTCCTGCCTCCCCAAGAAGACAGGACAGAGGGCTGGCAGAGGGGCCAGCCTAGGGGACTGGCACAGACACCAGCAGCCAAACCGGGCAGCCGGAAGGCAGGCCTCTGAGAAGGGGTTGCCAAGGCAACAGGCTTCTGCAGAACCAACCAGTGGCTTAGATTCTCTGCTCTTATTTTTAGAAGTTGGGCCTGGGCTGGTTGGGCTAACTAGTGGGCCAGACTCCCCCAGGCAGTGTCTGAGGGCATAGGCACCAGCCTCAACCTTCCCCAGGGGTTCTGGTGGGCACTGCCCACATCCTGGCTTCTTCCACAGGCCCCAGGGTCATGCCCTGAGCAGGATCTTCTACTCCCTTCTGTTTTCACATAGACCCAGGGCCCTTATACCAGCAGTATCCTCTACTTTCCAGGCACCAGGAATGGAGGGAGGGGGTGCAGCCTGCCCTCCCACTGCAGCCTGTTGATGTCTGTGGCTTAACTGATGGTGTGTTAGGGGAAGAAGGGCTGGTGGGGGGGGTTGCCAGATTTGTGTGGTGATGTGTGTGAGGCTTGTGTCTGAATGAATGTATATGTGTGTGCATCTCTGGGGAGACTCACATCCTCACAACTGTGTGTGTGTGTGTGTGTGTGTGTGTG
>NW_017731360.1:6692376-6742921 GCF_001890085.2 Hipposideros armiger | reverse complement strand
CACAACTAGACTGAAGAACAAAAGGACAGCAACTTGTCTGTTCCCCTTCCCCCAATTCCCCAATAAAAATCTTAAAAAAAAAAAATGTTTAGGGTGGCTCTGACAAGCTGTTTGATCTTGGGCAAGTTACTTAACCTCCCTGTGCCCCCAAGTGAGGTTAATAATAGTAGTTGCCTCACAGAGTTGTTATGAGGATGAACTGAGTTCATGTTCTGAGAACAGTGCCTGGCACAGAGTAAGAGGGTGTAAGTATTAGCTGTTACCCCTTATCCTGGGATTTGGCTCTTTTCCCTCCAGCTGCACAAGAAGCACCTTTCCGTTCACTTGGAGAGATTGAGGAAGAGGTATGGAATGGGGACATGCCCTCTGCTCCCTCTGCCTCCTCCCTCAGAGCTCAGACTCGACACCCTTTTCTCCCTCCCCAAGGCCAGGATGCCAGGATGCCAGGAGGGCAGCCAGGTTGTTGGACTGAATGGAATGATTTGTTTAATGTCCTTATTGGTTGAATGAATGAACAAATGAATGAATGAAAAACAAAGGCTAAATGAATAAAAGTCAAACAGAAGGCTGACAGGCAGATGTTTTGGCTTTGGGGGCCCTCAGATCCATTTCCCTGAATCACATTACCCTTTTCTGTTTGCTTTCATTAGATGGTAAGAAGCAGACAGGGGGTGAGGGGCCTGGCCAGGCTCTCTGCAAGGTCAGCCCTGGCTTTGGTGAGTGGCTTATGCCTGGGGAGGGCCACCTGTGACTATGGGTGTGAAAGGAGGAGTGCCTGACTATGTCTGGGTCCTGTGGGTGTCTCTGTGTGAACCTGTGTGTCTCTGTGTCTGTGTATCCCTGCTCAGAAGTTCCTCCCGGCCCAATAATGAGAGGCCCTGGGGCAGGCCACATCAGGGTCTGGGGTGGGGGGTGGGGCGATGTTGGTGAGCCTCATTACCTTTTTATTTACACCCCTAACCCTCTCTGGCAGAGCCTGGCCTCAGTGCGCCCACTTGTCAGCTGCCAGGTTAGCAGTGATAGAGAGCTCTCCTGGGGCCTGGCAGCCTCAGCCACCTGGCCAGGCTAGTGTTGGGGAAGGTGGGGGGACCTGTCGAAGGACAGCCCCTCTGGGCCCTCAGGCTTGGCACTAGGCTCATCTTAAGAGTGATGGGAGTGTGGGCATGTGGGAGTACAGGTGTGTGTGTCACCGCACATGTGCCAGGGTGTGTGTGTGTGTGTGTGTGTGTGTGTGTGTGTGTGTGTGTGTGACAGATTTTGTATGTGTGGTGAGACTGCGCGTGGGTAGCTAGGTCTGGGTATGACTGTAAGTAGGATTTTATGTGTTTGTATTCATGACTATCTATGTTTGTGTGTCTGCACAACTTTCTCCTGGTGGTCTGGAGTATCTGTGTATGGCTGCTTATGTCCCTGACTTTGGGCTAAGTGCATGGGTCTTGGGTCTGGGGGTTTTCTGTGGGAAGCTCTGAGGTGGATGCAGGAGTGGGGAGAACTCAGGCCCAGTGGAGAACTGGAGCTGTGACCTTGAGAGGGAGGTGCCCATTCTCAGTGAATTCCTGGCTCAGTTTGCAACTGGGAGAAATAACCTCCAAGTCCATTTCTTTAAAAATTATTCTCATCTCTCTCCGGAGTGAGGCCCCCTGCTGCCAAGTCCCACTAGAGGGCCTGGAAGTCCCTGTGATGAAAACCAAAGCAGCCCAAGGAGTCCTAGAGGATCCCTGGCTGTCCTCGAGCCCCTTCTCCCGGAGGCAGACCCTGGGCTCAGGTATCTCAGGGCTCCCAAGCTCCTGGGAAGCATCCTGTAGACACTCCCTTAACCTGTCCCAGCACAGAGATAGGACACACGTAAAGCCACTCTGAGGTACAGTCACATAATTACCCAGATATGGGCACTGTCACAACATCACACATGAACCAGAAACCCACATGTATTGTCACAGATCTGCTGGACACAAGCACATGTACACATGTATACATCACGACACACAAACATTCATACAGGCACACAAATGTATAGGCACATGCCTCTTTACACACAGGAACATGCCCATAAATTGGTAAAACACACTCTTGCAAGAACATACATGCTTAGAGTGACATGCCTGCAGACCTGCTTGCATACGTATTCACACTTGTTCTGTCCTTTCCCACCCTTGCTTCAGTTCTCAGTCCAACACCCTGCTACGGCTCTCACCCACTGTGGACAGCCCTTTGCGAGGTGGGCATCAAAGCAGGCCAGGTGCCATATGCACAGGGGGCTCTATGAGTAGATAGATATGTGTGTCTACATGTCCAAATTTGTATATGTGAGTGTCACTGTGTGTCTGGTAGTCTATGTGGCTCTAGCTTTGTGAAACAGGGAAGGGTCTCTTTGTGACACAGTGGGTTTTTTGTGTGTATGTCTGTGTGTATTTCTGGCAGGATCTATGTGTAGCTGTGTGTACCATTTGTGTGAATGTGGGTATGGGGAATTTATTTATCTGTATGACTCCATCTTGTGGACTATCTCTCTAAGCATGTCTATATATGTATGTCTATGTGAACATTTGCATAAATGTGCATTTCTCATGTGTTTCTGGCTCTGTGGTCTGGAATCCACAGGCTGGCTGGGCTAGCTACCCTTCTGACAAAGGCTATGGCCTAGGATGGCGTCAGGTGGGACCTGGCCGAATCCCTCAGCCATTGACAGTCGTATTTACAGAGCTCTGAGTCGGACGTAATTGCTTCTATTAATCTTTCTCCGGTTGTTAATTGCTCACTTATCGGGTTGTGTATTATGCCGACTGTTGCTCTTAATTCGCCTCCGTGGCTGCAGGTGTTCACTGCCTTATTAACCGTTAATCGGCACAGCTAGGGATGGAGACTTAATTGGCCCCGAGAGTGGGACACAAGCAGGCCAGCCGGGCACTGCCAGGCTCTCAGCCTGTCCCCAGAGCCCTTACCTGTGGAGCACAGGTGGCTACCAGGGAAGGAGTTGGCCCACTGCAATTCACCTGCAGACAGTAGTCCTGCATACAGCGCTAAGAGTGACTACTGCCGGGTATGGTCCGCTCCTCCAGGAAGCCAACCAACCAATTAAAATCCAGCTCCTACACTCTCATCACCAACAACCATCCTCGACCCAGGATAGGAGCCAACCTCATTTATTTTCATTATGTGAAACCTCACTGAGAACTGAGAGACCAACATAGAGTGGAGCTGGTTCTCATCCTTTAACACCTCCTCTCCTCCCCGCTGAGCCTGGTAGTCAAGGCTGTTAAGGTTACAGGGACATTAGGAGAAAGAAGGGCAAGACAAAGGAGCTTCTGCAGAGCAGGAAGGTGAAGTTAGACCAGGAAGAACTTCCACCTTTTGAAGAGGCCATTTGGAAAAATTAGAGTCCAAATAAGAATAAGAAGTTCCGGGAGGAGATATTCCTCCCCATGCCACCCTCAAGGGGCCCCTCTCAGCCTCTGCTTTCATGGCCTCAACAGGGAACTCACTTCCTCCATGGCACTGCTACACAGCGACAGCAGTGAGAAGGTTCTCCGTACTGAGCTGACTTCTGCCTTCCCCTGCCCCAAGTCACAGCAGAGGAGTCCCAATTGTCCACAATGGGACTCCAAGGCCCAGAAAGGGCAGGAGAGCAACCCCAGGGTCCCCTCGTCCTCTCTGGTAAAGGCTCAGATATGCAGCTCTCCAAGCAAAGTTTCAGTCTCCTCCTAGGCCCTGATCCATCTCAGACATCTCAGACCTGGAGGGGACTGTCTCAGTCACCACCTCCTTAGCTCTGGTCTTAAAGTCTCTCAACCTCAGCTGCCACTGCTACAGCCACCTTGAGCTCCAGCGCCCTTGAGACAGGAATGTAAGGTTTCTGGAAACAGTTGGACCCTGAGAGAGACAAGTATATAAGGATGTGCATGTGTATGGGTGGTGGTGATGGGGTGGGGGGGGGGTCCATGCTTCACCAACCTGGTCTCCATCCTCCAAGAAGGACAAATAGGCAAATCTATAGTCTTCATCCTGTGCCTCAAATCCAGTCTGCCCTGACATCTGGAAGTTCTTCCCGTTATTTAGTTGTCATGTCTTGAGCTGCAAAGGAAGTTGATTTGCTTTGGTTGGGTCCTGAGAGGAGCTGGGCTCTATGGAGAAAGGGAGGGTTAATGTCTACCATGTGCCAGAAGCAGCAATAAGTGTATGCAAAAGTTACATGTCACTGAGCCTTCACATATCTGATGAGTTAGGGATCACTAACCCTATTACAGAGAAGGAAACTGAGCTATAGAGAGGGGAACTAAACTTGCCCAAGGCCGCACAGCCGGGAAAGGGCAGAACTGGGATTCCAACCAGGCCTGACATTGCCTGGGGGGCTTCAGTGTCTGGTCAGGGGCACCTGGACGGATTCATGCTAATTGTTCAATAAGGTGACCAGGGTCCGGAACCGGTGGTTATTATTACAATTTACCCACCCACCCCCAAATCTGGGAACATTAATGAGAAAAACACTCACGCATGCGCGGTCCACGTGCTCATCAGGTGGGATGAGAGAGAAGCAAAGGGAACTGTCCAGGGATAGTTGCCCAAACAAGTTCCAACCCCGCCTCTATGTTACTAATATGCAGATATATGTAAATTTGCACAAGCAACTGCTCAAACCTTTGGAAGCAATGGGGTGACACAGAGAAGTTGCTATGGAAACCCAAAAGCGACCCCTTCCCCCGCCCCCAACCGAATAAGCAACGCAAAGACACGTGCACAAAGGCCCAGGGTTCTTTGCTCCAGAGAGCCCAAAGGATCACGGAGTCGCGGAGGGTGTGAACCGGAAGGATCCCCAGGCACAAGAGTCCAGCCGGGGAAGCTAAGGCCTGGAGAAAGTCGCAAGGAGAACAGCGTCGTGGGGCGTCTACCACTAAAACCAAGGGGAGCTCGGTGGCCCTTCGAGTCTTTGGCAACTCCTACTTCGGCTTAGCCCAGTGAGCCCCGCCCAGCGTTGCTTAGCAACGTCCGTCGAGCCTAGCAACCGCCGGCCTCGCCCCCTAGCAACAGCTCGCCTAATCCGCTCTCCTGGCCTCCTCTGCAGAAAGAAAGGCAAGGGGTTTGTGGACTAGGGCCAAAGGTGGATGGACGTCATGTTGACCAGCCTCCAGCCTCGTAGCCGTCAGGCTATAGGTCCACCTATAGCCCTCTCCTTACAGAGGAGAAAACTGAAAGGAAGTCCCAGCCCAGAGTACAGAGCTTGTTCTTTTCTGAGTGGCCTGAGAAGGCAGCAAACGCTCTCGTCTCCCTAGGAGGAAGCCCTGGGTCTGGGGGGAGGGTGTGCACAGCCATCCCCTCCTCCAAAAGCGTTAGGAAAATGACCCAAATTGCCGACTCGGAATAGAGCTGTAGATTGCATAGTAATTTGTGTCCTTTACATATGTCACTGAGGCTTTGGCGCTCACAAGCAGCTCGGGGCTGAAAAGTTCCCGAAGGAGCCCCACTCCCGACCGGGTTCACCTGTCCGTCCCCTCTCCCTGTTCTATCCCGCGCCCCACCCCTGCCTGCAATCCCTTTGGCTAAAATCCCACACCTCGCCCCGCCCCCAGCTGGGTCTCCAGGCCAGCCGGCCCCGACCTCCATCCCAAGGCCGAGGGCCCCCTCTGCTGTCGGCCGCGGGTAGGGCAGCAGCAGAGCTCCTGGGGCAGAGGACTCTCCCAAACAACCAACGCCCCAACCTTCCCAGTCCAGAATGGTCCAGGGCGAGGCAGGTACATGAGTAGACTTCGTAAAGGGATGGGCAAAGGTACACCCTTTTAGGTCTAGCGGGAGCAAAGGGTGGGTCCCATCAGAAGCTCTCTCCAAACCAGGCCCTGCTTCTGGGTGTGTTAGGCGGCCAGGGGCAGCTAGTTCGCCGGTCCATCCCCAGACTCAGTTCTCACGAGGTACAGCCCACACTGAGATGCTTTATAATTGTAGCTGCTGTTTGGAGCTCACTCCAGTCCCAGGCAAAGCAGCACCATCTAGGTATGCTACATTATTGCACAGAAACTCAGACATACCCACCCTAACCCACACCTGGCCAGAACCAGGGTCTCCCCCGCCTGCCCAGCTGATGCAGTCTCAACTTTGTCAAATTCTTTATTGAACCAAAAATCAACGCTAAGCAGAATGCAGAACAGGAAACTCAAACAGGGCAGGTGGGTTGAACAGGCCCTCCCCTTCCTCGGCCGGTCTCTCTCTGAACAGTTCGGGGTTCAGTACTGGGGAGAGAATCAAAGCCTTTCTTCTGGTGGGTAATGAGGGTAGGTCTCTCTAGGGAGGGGACACTGAAAGCCAGCTCCATCTATAGGGCCCAAAGAGGAGTTGGGGGCTGGGCCAGGGGGCTCTGGAGCTACAGGGGGCTGGCAAAAGAGGCCAAGAATTCCAGGGGTTACAGGGGGCTGGGAAAGCAGCTCCTGGTCTGGGGACTTCAGTGAGGCTTGGAGCTGGTGGCTCATGGTCACCAGGGATTCAAGATGCTGGAGCAGGGCTTGGTGGGGACAGGAGGCCATGTGGAGGTGCTGGCCATGGCCAACTGGTGCTGCAAAATAGGGATGCCAGGCCTGCCAACAGTCTGATTTTGGGGGCCATTGCCCTTGCCCAGGAGCCTGCCAGGTTTCAGGTTCTTCCCATAATCTACCCCTGCCTCTGTGGGGCCTCTGCCAACCACAGATTCCCCTGGGAACCAGGCTTCCTTTTCCCTGGCTCTGCTGCTGGATACCCTCTGGGGGAGGGGAGCCCTTCAGGGCCACATCCGGCCTCCTGTCATCAGAATGGTAGCATCTCGTCTCCACTTTTTTGTTGAAGGAGACCGTCTTGCGAACCTTCCCCAGCAAGGGGCTGGACTTTGCTGTGTTTGGAAGCCCTTCCTTGGGGAGCAGCACAGCCAGCAGCAGACTTGAGTGAGTAGCTTCCAGGCCTGGGGAAAGAGGGGGAGACAGTAGGCCTGGTGGGAGAGAATGCATAGCCCCCAGAAGCTGCATTCTGGCTGTAGAAGGAGGTCTGGAGGTTAGACCCCCAAGAAGAGCTTTCCAGCAGTGAGATGGGGGCCCATGAGATGCTGGGAAAAGTGGGAGGGTGAACCTGTATCAGGAGATTTGCTCTCAGCGTGGGAAAGGGTTCACCTGACAGAGGGTAGGCATGGATGGATTCAGACTCTATGGATTCAGTCTACCTCACTGTCCCCAGAACAGGCAGCCCAGAAAGGCCAAGCACTCAGCTCAGCAATGGGTACAGTCTACCCCACGAGCCCCCATCCCCCCACCCACCAGGTGCTTTCCTGGAGCCACACCCTGGAAGGTTTCCTGGAGCCACAAACCCAGGGTGTGGCTCCAGGAAAGCACCTGGCCAAGCACAAAGGCCAAGTTCAGCCCAGCACAGCTGTGGAGAAAACATCCTTCCTCCTGTCTTAGGTGATATTTTTAATCAACTGTTTGTGGGTCCTGCCTCTGTTCTGCTGTGTCCATGTCATATGTGGCTGCCCCGTGAGTCTCTATTCAGGGGGCCTAAGTGGAGAGTGTAACTATAGTGTGGCGGTTAGAAGCCCAGTTTCTGTAGCCATGCTGCCTGGGTGTGAAGCCGGGCTCTGCTATTGCCTGGCCATGCGACTCTGGACAAGTCACCTGCTTTCTCCCTACCTGTTTCCTTATCTGTAAAATAAATAAACTAATAGTACCATTCTCCTAGAGTTATTTTGAGGACTAAGTGAATTAATATCAATAAGCTTTTAGAACACTGTCTGGCACGTGTAAACAATATACGAGGATGAACTACTGTTGTTATTGTTATCACATTTGCCTGTCTCAGGAGTTCCCTTCTGAGACATGCCTGCCTCCATGGAGATACAGGTGAATGTGTTAACAATGCTCCATCAGATCATCAAGTGAGGGGAGGCAGGGGTCTGGTATGGGAATCGGGACACTCACCTGGGCCTCCAAGAAGGCGCAGTCTGGAGGGCAGGGGCTGGAAGGCAGGCAAGGGCAGCAGCACCATCGTCATGTGTTCCACAGCTGCCAGGCTGTGGCACTGCTTATTGTTGAGGTAAGAGTAGAGCAGGCGGCAGTTCTCGGTGTCCCGAGCCCCCTGTGGGTGCAGTCTGACCACACAGACGTCCTGCAGTTGCAGGAAGGAGAGCAGCTTTAGGAGCAGTCATCGTTTGCTCCTACGAACACCCCTGGTCTTATCCAAACCTCTAAGAACCCTGTGAGGAAGCATGTCCCCATTTTCTGAAGAAGGAAACAGAGGGACTTGCCCGGGGTCACACAGTGATCCTACAGTCACCGTGGGAATTAGACCTGGATATCCTAAACCAGACCTTTGCTCCAGACCTGGAGAAAGGGGGCACAGAGCTGGGGTTATGGTGATAGGAGAAGAGGTGGTGCCCCAGAGGGGGTGGTTACCTTGGCCTCAGCTGGGCAGATGCTGGCCAGAAGGTCCCACATGGTGTTGGAGGGGATGCAGCCTGCTGAGCGAATCACCTCCGGCAGGGCCTGGGGGCGGGTAGCATGACCAGTCAGCCCCCCAGATTCCCACCCACTTAAGGCAGACTCAATACCAACCACCTGGAGGCCACAGTCTACAGCTAAGAGGATGGTCAGGCAATCTATCAGTACCCCTAGTGGCTGCCCAGGGAGCCCCAATTGCCCCTGGAGGCCTACAGCCTGTCCTGGTCAATCTCTTCCAACTTCTCAGAAGCCCTTCGCTCCCTCCTCTAACCTCCTGCACTCATCCCACACTCTAGCTGACTATTTGTCACTCAGCAATCACTCCTAAAACCCTCCTCTGGGGCAGGGAGGCACAGACCCCCCCCCCTGCCTTCCTGGGCCCTTCCTGCTTTATGCCTTGGGTTACCCTTGGCCTTTACCCATATGTGTCTCTGCAGGAGTAGGGCTGGCATCTCATTTGACTCCATGCCATGCACAGAACCAGGCAGAGAGAGGGTGCCAATGACTTGTTTTAGAACAAGTGAATGAATCAATCAATGGGGGTGTGAGTAGCTGACTGGGCTGGTCAGTGTGTGAGGGAGTCCCTGGCAAGCAGGGCAGGAATACCGTGATGAGCCAACTACTGTGTCCTGAGACCAGCTGGGCCTTCACCCGGAACCGCTTGATGGAGAACATTTCCAGAGCCCCCTCCCAGAGCGGCTGGCTGGGCAGGGCCTTTTTGGGTCCAGCAGGCATCTGGAGCCTAGAGGGAGAGACAGAGACAGGGCCAGGAAGAAAAGGTCATCAGGGCTTCGCTCAGCATCTCCTTACTTTTCAGAGAAGGACCTGTGTCTCTACTGTGGGTGCTGGAACACTAGTCCAAGCATGGCCTGTGCTGGGGGTAACCAGTAGGCTGGGATGATTAGTTCCATTGCACAGATGGGGAAACTGAGACCCACAGAAAAGGTAAGATTTGTCCAAGTCCATATAGAAAGAAAAGCCCCTACCGTGTCTGCCGCCCTAGTGGGTGGCCTCCCAACCTCCCTGTCCCCAGCCCCGCACCTGTCCTGGGGCTCCATGGGCAGTTTCTCCCTGATTTGAGGCATCTCTGGAGAGGACACAGGGCCTGGGCTTGGGTCTCTCTGGAAGACACTGTCCTCCACCCTGCTGGTGGCTTCGCAGGAGGCTGGCAGCTCACCCGAGGGCTTCCAGTCTGCAAACAGCAGAGACAGGAGCTGAAACAGGGGCAGGCAGCTAGGCTGAAGCCAGCCCAGGCCTTTAGAGCTGGGGTTTGAGGCAGGTTCTTTTCAAGGTGACCTGGGGCACAGGCACCCCCACCCTGCCACCTTCTCCCCAGGCCACACATCCCTGTGACCGCTGAACCCCACACTCAGCCCCAGCCTGCCCACCACCACTGCGTCCCTCCTGTCTCCCCCCTACCCTTGCAGGAATAGGGGTCTAGGAAGTGGTGTTCCTGCTGTGCCGTGGGGTCCTTCGATGTGGCAGGCAGGGCCAGTGGGCTGCAGTCTATGGGCACCATGGGTCCCTGGGAGACACAGGAGAAGAGAGGGTGGGCTTGTCAGGCAGCTGGCGAAGTCAGGAGTCCTCCATGAGTAGGGAGCCTCAGGGATGTGGCTTTAGTTTCCCAAATAACATGTTCTTTTGTTACAAAAGTATGGTGAACTTGTTAAAGAAAATTTAGAAAATATAGAAAATTGAAAAATAACCATCCCTTGTCCCACCCCTCAGAGACAGCTGTCGATATTCTGTATATTCCTTTACAATAGTTATTCTATACACTGGTTTTTGGGGGTCCTTTTACTAAAATAGCTAAGATCAAATATTCAACCTGTGTAGGCATACCTCAGAGATATTGTGGGTTCGGGGCCAGGCCACCACAATAGAGAGAATACCACAATACAGTGAGTCATATGAAAGTTTTGGCTTCCTGGTGCATTTATAAAAATTATGTTTATACTATACTATAGCCTATCAAGTGTACAATAACCTTATGTCTAAGAAAAGCAATGAGCATACCTTAATTAAAAAGTACTTTATTGCTAAAATATGCCAACCATCACCTGAGCCTGTTGGAAAAAAGTGCCAATAGGCTTGCTCGACAGGGTTACCACAAACCTTCAATTTGCAAAAGTGCAATATCTGCGGAGAGCAATAAAGCAAAGCACAATCAAACGAGGTAGCTTGTTTTCTCATTTTGTCCATGAATTATAGCAGAGGCATTTGCCATGTTATACAGTCCCTAGATGGGGTGGATGGCAGTATACACACCACTAGATTCCCAGGTTTTCGCTATCACAAATGGTACTGAGGACATCCTTGGGCAGCAAGTATTTTCCTGAACTTTCAATTATTTCCTTAGGACAAGCTCTCAGAAGCAGATGACAGAATCAGGGAGAATGAACATTTTTAAGTCTCTTAATGCCCACTGCCAAATCACCTTTCTTCCTCATGATAGAAACAGCTTTAAACACAAAACAAGGATTGCTTTAGGAAGATTTAAGATTTTAAAACCCTACACTTGCCCTATAAACCTATAAACCACCTCCAGAGTCGTGCCAAGGCTCACTAAGGCTTTGGAATCAGCCTGGCCTCAAATCTCAGCTCCCCCTCTGCCAGCTAGCTGACCTTGGTCAAATGGCTTCAGGTTCCTCATCCAGGAAACTCGCATCGCCTACCTGGTATGTCATTGTGAGATTCAAATGAGGCACTGTTTGTAAAAGGGATGCATAGCGGGTGTTCACTAAGGAGTAAAGATTGTTAGGTGTTATTTTCCCTTTGCTTATTCTTCCTCTGTCTCTTCTCTCCAGGTCTCCTTAGCTCCTCCCCTGACACTTCCATTCAATTTATTCAGGAAATACAGACTGGTTTTGGTTGGGGAGCAGTCCCACCCCCAAGGGCTCCTCTCTGCACAGGCAGCTGTTCTGGTTATTGGCCTGGAGACCGGTTGGGGGGAGCAGGGATTTTTATCTGTCGTGTTCACTGCCATTTCCCCAGAGAACATGGCTCTAGAGGCCCGCCCTGCACGCCCCGTCCTGGATACACTGCTGATTAGACTGAGGTGAACATCTACCCCCACAGAACACCCAACAAAAGTCAGAGCCACCTTCTGAGAGTGACTGAACGGAGCCAGGAGGGAGCTGACGGGCTATAGGAGGCTACGCCAAGGGGTTCATTTGACTGGAGGGCTGCTGAGCTACAATGTCAGGCCACGAGCAAGATGGACAGGCAAAGCAGGAGGAAGGAGCAAGATGGACAAGAGGATGGGGCAGATCCCAGCAACAAGAGGGGACTCTGCACAGCCTGCCCTGCCATCCGGGCGGTTCCCTGCCTGGATCACCCGCAAGTCCTTCTGCCCAGCAGCAGTTCTCTTCCTCACATGCACAAAGTCACTGACTCAAGCAGTGTGGCCCTCTTGCTTCCCAACCAGGGATCTGCTCAGAATGTCTGAAGTTGGGAGGAAAGGCAGTGATAGGACTTACTACCACTCACATGGGGTCCCTTGGGGTTAGACCAAAAGGAGGGGGACCAGCACTGAGAAGGCGCTGCCAGGCCCTGTGCCAGTGGCTGTCTTGCCCCATCCTCACCTGGACTCACGATCATTACCCAGCTCTACAGTGAAGGCTGTGGGTCTGAGTAGTCAGGTGACTTGCCCAAGGCCACACAGCTGGTAAGATGAGGAGTGGGATCCCTGGGCACGGGCCCTGTCCAGCCCCAGGTCAGGTTCCCACTTACCACCAGATCCTCCAGGGTCAGCATCTGGTCCACATCCCGCAGGATCTCCACTTCACCCTTGTGGGTCAGTTTGGAGGTTGGGAGGCTGCATGGCTCCTTCTGTTGCTGCTCAATGATCTCCAGGCCCTGGCGAGTAGAGCAGCCCAAGGTCCCTGGGTTCAGGAGTCTGGGCCACCAAGAGCCCACGTTCTCCCTTTCCTCCCCTGAGGCCCCTCTCCTGTGAATCCCATCCATGCCAGCCCTTTCTCTTCCCCCCCACTTTTGCTTCTGTCATTCCCCTCACCTGGAAAGGCCTCCACCCTCAGCCCTACCTCTCCACATTCCACTCATTCGCCCTCCAACACAAGCCCTGCCTCCTCCAGGAAGCCTTCTCGAACTTCACCTTCACCCACAAGTCAATTCTGTTTCTGACTGTAACCCACCTTCTGGCCTGGGAAGAAACTGGTGTGGTCAAAGAGAGTGCCAGCTGGGCTATTAATATTAATAAAGACCCACAAGGTAGTGTGGCCTTGGGCAAGCACTTCACTGCTCTAAGCCTCAGTTTATTTCTTCTCTAGGAATTCAGTTAAGAGCATTTTATCAAACAGCCTATGTAGAGTGCTTAGCCTGGAGCCTGGCTCATAATAAAGGTTACTCCTGATTCTTCCTGTTGATGAATGTCATCCTATCTGAAACGTTTCCTGAAAGCCTGTCTCTGCCTTTCTAACCACCCCCGGAGGACAGAGGTCCTGTCCTTCCTGGCAGGCTTCCTGGGCATAGGCTCTGCAGCTGCACAGGGCCCTGCGCTTAGGAGGACCTCATGTTCAATGCTGTCGTCATTTTGAAATCCTTAATAGTTGTTGAACAAAGGGCCCCACATTTTCATTCAGCTCTGGTCCCACAAATTATCGACCTGGTCCTGCTCCCTGGTCCCCACAGTGCCTGGACAGAAGTTCAGACTAGAGTGGATGGATTCACCTAATGGATTCTAGTGATTAATTCTAATCAGCCCAGTATCTTCCAGAACAGGAGCCTTACACTGGCCCCTATCCCTAGATCAGTCCCTCCCTCTCCCACTGGGCCACAAAAAACACTCCACAAACATCCCCAAAACCGGCTCAGTGTCCACATCTTCCCCTCCCCTGAGCAGTTCCTAGGCAGGGGCAGAGCCTAGGACACAGGATATATGGACATGTAACTGAAGTGACTGTGGGGTCCCTCACCCAGCCTGGGGCACCAGGAAGATTTCCAGTCTTTTCTGGGGCTTCTGAGGCTAGAATGAGGTACCCCAGGGGGTCTATTCTCCATGGATGATGGATGACAACCCTGGACTCCAGACTCTGGACTATCACCCCCAGTTCCTTTCCACCCCCAAAGCCCTGTCCATTGAAAAACAAGTGGAAGATGACACCTCTCGGGGTTGTCACCTCTCTACTGAGCTCTCCATCCCTAATCCCCTTCATTTCAGCCTCTTTTCCTAATTTTTTTGGTGGAGACAGTCTCTCTAACTCTCCGTCTGCCTGCTCTTTCTTTCCATTTCCTTGTTCCTGTTTCTGTCCGTCTGTCTTGTGCTCCCCTTGTCTCACGGCTTTCTCCGTCACTCTGCTCTGCCTGCCTCTCCCTGTTCCCTCCTCAGGCCACCCCCTTCCACCTCCTCTCCCTGCTACGTCCTTCCGCCTGTCCTGACTTGGCTCAGCAGCTCACCCTTTTCTCCTCCTGGTCCCGCCAGCGGGCCAGCTCTTGCGGGGCCAGCTGGATTGAGTTCATCCGCACCAGTCCGTGGGGAGTGACATCTCCATGAACCACTTTGAGAAACAGCTCCTGCAGGGGCAGGGGCAGGGGCAGGGGCTGCACCACACCGCTCCGAGAACCCCCACCCCGGCATCCTGCCAGGGCTTCGCACCTGAGGGGGCCTGGTCCAGCCCAGAGTCCCACTCACAGGGTTCCTGTGGTCACGCAGGTTGAACAGCAGGCTGCGGTACTTGGTCTTGTAGCGGTAGTTGGTGGCTTGTGTCAGGTCGAAGAGGGCTGCCTCAATGTCAGCAGCAATGCCCTCTACCTCCTCCTCACTCAGCACCAGGTCTGGGAGCTCCCTGAGGCTGTGGGGGACAAGGGCAGGGCATGGCTCTGAGCGGTGAGGTTATCCAGGCACTCAGCCCAAGAGGGAGAGATATGGGTGGGGAGCAGGGTCTAGGCCAAATCCAGTTTCTATTCTGGGCATTTTCCTACATGAACCCATTTCTTCTCACCCCAACTCTGAGAAGAAGAAGTATTATCATTCTCCATTTACAGAAGGGGTAACTGATGCTCACAGAAGATAAGGCGCTTGCCCGAAGCCACACGATTAGTGGCAAAGCAAGATCTGACTGCTCAGCCCCTGCTCTGTTCCTGGCCAGTGGAACTGAGGAATGTATGCAGGGGAGAAAGCCTGGGGGTGGGGTGGGGGGATAAGGCATCAGTCAGGGCAGGGGATGGAGCCCTGGCCCTGGCTGTAACCCTGAATCTGCCATTGACTTGCTGTGTGGCCTTTGCAAAGTCCTGTCCTCTCCGGACCTTGGTCTCACCATTAGTAAATGAGAGCTCGCAGCTCAGATCTCTGAGATACTCCCAGCACAGAATTCCACTGTGTCTGAACACATTTGCTGTGGGTGACATCCAGGAAGACCTAGCAGACACTGAGAGCTGCAGCAGCTTAATGGGAAGGCATGACCTTGAAGCCAGAGAGGCCCAGGGTCAAATTTCAGCTCTCCTCTAACTCTGCCTGATCAAGTGACCTCACAGCCAGAAAATGGGCTAGTCACACACACAGAAGCCCTTAGAACATGGCATGGCCCTGGGAGGTGGTGGTATGTGGGGGCAGCCAATCGGGATGTCAGGGATGTCAGGGAAGTAGGGAGCAAAGCCTTACCGACTCAACAGCACCTCCTGCAGGGTACGGATCACAGTGCACCGTATCTCAATATCCAGAGATGGCTTCTCCTGTTGGGGCTGAAGCTGAGCTGTGGGGAGAAAAAAGTCACAGGTCCCCAGGGGATGCTCAGGGGCCAGGGCAGGGGGTTACTTGATGTTGAGGGGCTTAGGCAGGCAAGGGAGGGGTCCCACCTTCAGGGACCTAGCTCCCGCCATCTGTCTGGGAGTGGAGCCCAGGCAGCCAGCGGTCCCCACCCCTTTGGGAAAGGACTACAGGCAGGGAGGGGAGAAGAGTCCTAGTAGGGCTGGGGCCAGGAGCTGAGTCCCCTCCAGTCCCCCCAGGCCCCACCAGGCCCCAGAACACCAGCAGCTGCTGAAGGGCAGCCTCCTCAGCCCTTCACCTGAGTCCTCTCCCCCATCTAGTTCACCAGGCTCCTCCTCTGCAGCGTCTACTGGACTGAACTGTAGGGGAAAAGTGAGGAACCGAGACTGTCTCCGGGCTCAGCCTCCCAGCCCTACAGGACTGTGCTTCCCCCGTCACCTCCCCACTCCTACTTTCTTCCTGACCCACGCTCCAGTGAGGGAGCCCACGTGGCAGGGGCAGAGGCACTCACCCCTGGACATTCAGCACGAGCCTCCTGAACAGGCAGCCTCTCCTGCAAGAGAAAGGGGATGTGGAGGAGAAGATGGAACTCCTGAGGGTCAGGGAGTGACTCCTTAGATAGTGGAAGGGGCCAGAGTGGCCACCAGAGCCCCATGCTGTCCCTGCTGAGGGAGGCAGCTCGAGGAACTTGGAATGGCAGGACCTGCTGGTCACCAGGAGCAAAGGTGGGCAACTGCTCCCTCTCCAAATGCACTGGAGGCCCTGCCCTTCTGCTGCTCCAGTCAAGCTCCTGAACTCATCAGAGCCACAAATCCCCAGGCCAGCCAGTCAGCCAGGTGGGGGCCTAACCCCGCCTCTGGCTACTGTGTCCTGTGTGACCATGAATAAGTCACAGCATCTCTCTGGGCTGCAGTGGCATCTCTGTGAATCAGGTGTGAGGGATTAAGTGACATTACCTATGTAAAAAACCTGTTCTGTACCTGGCACCCAGTGAGGCCCCTGGCCATGCGCCTTTTCTTCCTTCTGCACCTCTGGGCAGGTAATGCTGAGCTGACCTCCATCATGTTCTGCAGAGCCTCCAGCTTTGGAGGCTGCAGCCCCCATGCCTGGCCATGACTGATGGCCCCCAGGAGGTGGATCACTGCCCCGGAATCAAGCTGCAGGCAGAGAAGAGTACTTCAGAACTGAGCAGTGTGGACCGCGGCTCTTGCCCTCAGAGGGCTCACCTCTCCTGTAATTGTTTATGTTGCTCTCCCCCACTGGACTGTAAGCTCCATGAGGACAGGGAGCTGGTATATTTTGATCCCCACTGTATTCCCAATGCCTACAAAAGGCCTGGCACATAGTAGGGTTCAATAAATGTTTGCTGTCTGGCCAGTGTCCCAGGAGAAGGGCCTCTCTTCATTCCCATCCTCTCATCTTCCTCTCACTTCCAGCCACGTTCAGAGTTACCTGGATGCTTTTTACCCTCCTGACTAGAGCTGTATTTCATCAGGGAACACATATCCTATTCTGAGTCCCCTTCCTCCTCAAAGTTCTGTCATACTCCTTTTCAGGGTCACTGACTAGCTCTTTGCCCCTCCTCTGAAACAACCACATGGCAAAAGCATTCATTTCCCCCCTCTGAAAGGCTGCTGATCACCCCACTACTGTCCCTGAGAGAAAGCCCTTCATGACCACTCCAAGGTGCAGAGTGAGTTTTGGTCTTCTAACGAGCTAAAGAATCTATCCTTCTCCCCTTTTTGCTATGGCTGCCAGGAAGCTCAGTGTTAACTTAGAGCCTCACAGTTGAACCTTTCCAAGACTGGTAGAAGGGCAGAAATGGTAACAAGATTTCCCTTTCTCCTTCCCTTTCCCTTGCTTTCTTTAGGCATTTATCCCACTTTAAGTATGTTTGGATTCTTTCACCATGGGGAATTGTTTTTGAAAGCAGACGGGTCTGAAAACCAATCCTTGAATGAATTATCAGGAGTGGTCAAGGTCCACGGTCTGGGAGGAACTGGAAGTCAAAGATTCAGCACCAAAGAGAGTGGGGGGCACTGGGATGCTCTGGAAGAAGGCAGGCCAGGGGGGCTGGGATGGCCTCTACTGTGGAGGACCCCCACACACACACACACCCCACCAGACCTGAGGAGAGGGAGAAAAAGGGCAGGAATAAAAAGTAAGAACCTACGTAACACACATGCTTCACCCCGTGGGGCAATTTCATTTCCTCCTTGGAGAGAAAAAAGGACGCAGAGATTAGAATCCAGAGGGCCCAGGGACCCCACTACAGGGAACTCACAAAAAGACATTCTCACAGAGCAAAATATGTACATTTAGTATTCACTGGGTTGGCATTTATAACCTAAAAAATTGAGTACAATCTAATGTCTATCAAAATGGGATGGTTAATAAACAGTGACCCATCATACTATGGATTCTATGTGGTCATTAAAAACGGGCGAGTAGCGGGGTGACTGGTTAGCTCAGTTGGTTAGAGCGTGGTGCTGATAACACCAAGGTTGCTGTTTCGATCCCCACGTGGGCCACTATGAGCTGCGCCCTCCTTAAAAGAGTCAACCATGCCATCACAGCATGAAAGCAATGTGTAACCAATGACCACGGTTGTTCCCTAATTTAAAAAAAATATATTTTTTTAAAGAGCAAGTCATAATAAAACCACCATTCACCAGTGGCTCATAAGATAGCTGGCCCTGGAGGAAGCACGTCATATGTGATCTTACAAAGGTCTCAGAACAACACCATGAGGTATGTACTATTTCTACTATTTTATAAATAAGGAAAGTGAGGCTCAGAGAGACTCTGAAAAGTCCCATAGCTACCAAGCAGCAGAGCTAGGATTACAACCTAGTTCTGTGTGACTCCAAAGTCCAGGTGCTTAACTGCTAAGCTATGCAGAAGTACTGACTGATGTGGAAAGATGTCATAGCATATTATTAGGAGAAAAAGAAAAAAAAATAGAATAGTGTGTGTTACATAAGCCCATTTATGTAAACATGTATTTATAGATGCATAATAGTGGTTTTCTCTGGGGAATAAAATCCAGGGGGACTCTGCATTTCTACTTGTAGACACTTGAGTGTTTTTATGTTATTCAAAATGACCACATATTTCTTTTATAATCGGAAACATATTTTTTAACTAAAAAACAAGCTCCGAACAATATGTATCATGTGCTACCATTTGCATTAAAAAGGGAGAAAAAGAATTTTTAATTTGTATTTGCTTGAATCTGCATAAAGTATCTCTGGATGTGTCCACCAGAACCTAATAAATGAGGCTACCAAAAGGAAAGCGACGGGGAGCTGGGAAGGAGGCTTTTCACTTTTTTTTTTTTTTAAACCATAGGAATGAATCAGTCTTTCAAAAAAGTACATTGAGAAGGGGGCGGGGAGGAAATGGGACATCCGGGAAGGGAAGCAGGAAAGATATTAAGACTAGTCCTTCACAGTTTAAAACCTTTAGCTGGCCCCTGCCTCAGGGGTCCACAGAGCAGCGTTATGAGGCTCCAAAAACAGGCAGCAATCAGAACAGCAAAGACTTTAGATGCTGAACTTAAAAGACCAGAATACAAAATATGTATGTATAAGATGTTTAACAAAATTAAAGGAGTCAAACATATGAGCGAAAGGCAAAAAAATATTTTAAAAATGATCAAGCAGATTTGGATGGGAACCAAACACAACTTCTGGAAATGAAAACTATGACAATAATAATAATTAAAATTAAAAACTCAATATACAGGCTTACATAGCATTTTAGACACAGCTGAAATTAGTGAAATAGTGGACATTTAAATAAACTATTGACTATATTCACAGCACAGAGACTGTGAAACAGTCAAAGATAGAGTGAAAAGGACTAATTAATCTCCAGAAGGAGAGAGGAGAGAGAATGGGGCAGAGGCAGTATTTAAAGATATATGGCCAAAATTTCTCCTGAATTGATAAAAGACAACAATGCACTGATTCAAAAAGTTCAGTGAATTTCCAACGGGATAAGTAAAAGTAAATCCACATCTGGACACATCATGGTGAAACTGCTCAACACCAATGATAAGGAGATCCTAAAAGCATCAACAGAAAAAAATAACAACTGGGCCGGCTGAGTGGCTCAGTTGGTTAAGAGCGCAAGCTCTGAGCAACAGGGTCACCAGTTCAATTCCCACATGGGCCAGTGAGCTGCGCCTGAGCTGAGCTGCCGCTGAGCTGCCAACGAGCAGCCGGATGGCTCAGCTGGTGAGAGCACATGCTCCTAACAACAAGGTTGCCAGTTAGACTCCCGCATGGGATGGTGGGCTATGCCCACCCACTACTAAGATTGAACACGGCACCTTGAGCTGAGAGACCGCAAGCTGCCAATGGGCGGCTGGATGGCAACTGGACTTGGAGCTGAGCTAGCTGTGCCCTCTACAACTAAGATTGAAGGACAACAGCTTGGCTGTTCCCCTTCCCCAACTCCCCAACACGGTTTCCCTTCCCCAATTCCCCAATAAAATCTTTAATAAAAAAAAGAAAGAAAAAATAACAGCTAACACTTTAATAGCACTGTTCTGAATGCTTTACACGTTAGTTCATTTAATCCTCACCATAACCCTATGAGCTAGATACTAGTATGATTATTGCCCCCATTTTACAGAAAAGGAAACTGAGGCACAAAGAGGTTAATCAGCTTGCCCAGTGTCATACAGCTAGTAAACCAAAGAGCTAAGATTTAAATCCAGGCAGTCTGATTCCAGAGGCCACATCTTTAACCACTATGCTATAATGCCTCTCCCCAGAAGATGTTTTATACCTATAAAGGAATGACAACTAGACTAACTTCTCAATAGTAATATGGAAGGCAAAACATAGTAGAATGATATTTACAATGTGCTTAAAGAAAATAACTATCAATTGTGGACCTAGACGAAATCATTTTTGAGAATGAGGATAAAATAAAAATATAGAGAAAACCGAGAGTCATTGTTTTTCTGGATAATTTAATTCTTCTCAGTATGCAAAATGTTCAAGGATGAATTTGAGGCAGCAGAAAGGAAAAATGTTCTGAGATAGAAAAGCTGAGGTGCAATGGGGAGTGTGGGGCAAAGAAAATGATAAATATGTTGTTAAATTTAAACAAACATTGATTTATGAAACTGTAATAACAATGTGTAATTTGTGGGATTAAAAAAATAACTTAGGGCCAATTCACTGGATAATAACAGCACATAAATTGAGAAGGTTCATGCTTGGAAGTAAAGCATTCTAAGTTCCTTATATCATTTCAAAGGAAGATAAAAACAGTAACTACCTTTATACTTTGATAAGTTAGGTATTTGTGTTAAAATTTCCAAAACAGCCACCAAAAAATATATAAACAAGGGATAGAAAACTACCAAACTACTGGGGGTGGGGGAGGCAGGGGGAAGGAATAAGAAAAATAATCAATCTGAAAGGAGGCAATAAAAGGGGGCACAAAATAAGACAGTAACAATAGATTCGCATAAATCAGTAACTACAACAAATGTAAAAGGATTAATACTTCAGATAAATACAAAAATTATCAGGCCTTTAAAACAAGAAAACCCAATTATAAAATATTTATAAGACCCATGTCTAAAATACAACAATGCAAAAAGATTGAGAAGAAAAAAATGGAACAGGCAATTACCAACCAAATACAGGTTTGTAGCTATATTAATATCAGATAAAACAGATTTTAAGGCAAAAAATAACTGGTGGCAAAGACCTTACTATATAGTGAAAAGCAGTTTCACCAGGAGCTGTAACAACCCTAAATTTGTAAGCATCTAATAATATCATCACAAAAATTGACAAAACTACAAGAAAAAGAACAAATCACCATTATACCAAAAAATGTTAAGGTATCGCTCTAACTATTGATAAATGTAGCTAACAAAATAGTCAGTAAGGATAAAAAGACTCAATGAAAACAATTAACAAGCTTAGACTACAGAAATACATACAACACTGTTCCTAACGGCTAGAGAATACATATTCTTCCATACACCTAACATATATGAAAATTAAGCACAGCCTGCACCCTAAAACAAATCTCAACAAATTTCTAAAGATTGGTATTTTTCAGACTAGCACTGCCCAACAGAAATATAAACATGAGCCATATGTGTACTTTCAAGTTTTCTAGTAGCCACATTTAAAAAAGGTAAAAAGAGGGCTGGCCGAATGACTGGTTAAGAGTTGGCTTGGGAGCGCGAGCTCTGAGCAGCAGGGCCACCGGTTTGGATCCCACATGGGCCAGTGACGCTGCGCCCTCTACAGCTAAGATGGTGAACAACAGCTCAACCTGGAGCTGGGCTGCCCTGAGTCGCCGGGGATGGCATAGGCTGCAGTGGGGCTGCAGTGGGCTGCCGTAAGCAACCGTGAGCTGCCGGAACCACCGTAAGCGGCCATCCAATGGCTGGCAACCAACTGCCTCAGCTGGGAAGAGCGCAGTGATCACAATACCAACATGGGCCAGTGAAGCGATGTCCTCCACAACTAGACTGAAGAACAAAAGGACAGCAACTTGTCTGTTCCCCTTCCCCGATTCCCCAATGCTGTTCCCCACCCCCAGTTCCCCAATAAAATCTTAAAAAAATAAAAATTTAAAAAATTTAAAAGGTAAAAAAAAAACAAATGAAATAAATTGTATATTTTATTTAATTCAACATATCCAAAGTATTATCATTTAAATATGTAATCAATATAAAAAATGTTAATGAAATTTTTACTTTTTTTTTAAGTCTTTAAAATGTGGTGTGTATTTTATATCTATAATACATCTCAGTTTGGACTAGCCAAATTTCAAGTGTTCGGCAGACACAAATGACAGGTGGCTACCATATCAGATAAAGATCCCATTCTCAGACCACAATATGACTCAGCTAGAAAGCAACAATTGAGGGGGGGGGGAGAGAGAGAGAGAGAGAGAGAGGGAGAGGGAGTATAAAGAACTCCTACAGACCAGATCAATAAAGAAAAGTTAACCGAAAATATTTTTGGCAAAAGACCTAACAGGAATAGTCAAAATGCATGCAAGGGTTCTCCTTAGTAACAGGGAAATAAAAATTAAAACATTGAGACACCATAGCATATCCCCACTTCAGCAAAAATTGAAGTCTGATAATATCAAATGCTGGTGAAAACATGAAGCTACTGGAATTTACACATTGCTGGTTGGACTGTAAACTGTTTTGACCACTTCAGAAAATATCTGTCACTGTTTAAGTAAAGCTAAGGGTATGTATACCCTATAACCTAGCAATTCCACTCCCAGGAAGTTTCCATGGAGACACTCCTGCCCGTATGCACCAAGAAACATAAACGTAACTGTTCATCATAGTAGCGCCATATATAATAGCAAAAATCTGCAAACAACCCCAATGTCTTTTTGGACTCAACAAATAAATTGTGGCATATTTATGCAATGGGATACTTGCTGCCAACAGTTAGGATCTGTGTGATCTTGGGAAAGTTACTTAATCTCTCTGTGCCTCAGTTTTCTCATCAATAAAATGGGGGTAATACCAGTATCTACCTCATAGTGTTGATGCAAGGATCATTAGCATTATTCAAGGCTCTTAGAACAGTGCCTGGAACACAGCAAGCTCTCTCTGTATACGCTGATGTTAAGATTCCTTGGCACCTGCTCTCAAGAAATCCCCTCTTGATACTTGACAATCTCTCCAATTCCATTCAAACAATGTTATCCTCGCTGATCTTTCCCACCTCACTCCTGCTGTCTTGACCCCATCCCAACTGCTCCACTCCTATAACACTCCAAGCCGCCTCCTGCCTCTGTTCCTGTGCTCATGCTCTGCCCTCCTCCCACCATGCCCTTCCTACCTTCTCTGCCTGCTGAACACCTACTTCCTTTGCTCAGACTCAGCTCAGAAAGCCCCCTCCTCTTCCTACCCTACCTTAAAATCCTCCTACCCACTCCTCCCTCTGGGTATCCAGGGTCTGCTGGGCTTCAGTCTGTATCTTACCCCTCTGGTGACTTGTCTCCCACTTGTTGAACAAATTATAATAAAGTCCCATAAAAATCCAAACCCCATAGCCAGGCCTTTGGCAGCATGGCTCAGGGCAGGGACTCTGGAGTCACATAGGCCTGGATTTAAATCCCAGCTGCTCGACTCACTCACTGTGTGACCCTGAGTCAATCACTTTACTTCTCTGAATCCCAGTTTTCTTAATTGGCAAAGCAAGCGTATTAAAACTGACTTTTGGGCCGGCCGAGTGGCGCAATGGTTAAGAACTGGCTTGGGGGCCGGCCGAGTGGCGCGATGGTTAAGAACTGGCTTGGGACGCCAGAGGACCCCGGTTCGGATCCCACATATGAGGACCAGTGACACTGCCCTCCACAGCTAAGATGCTGAACAACAGCTCAACCTGGAGCTGGGCTGCCGTGAGTTGCCGGCGACAGTGTAGGCTGCAGCCCCTGTGGCAGTTGGTTGGTTGCCATGGGCTACCGTGTGTAGCCAGCAGCCCGCGAGAGCGGCCAGAAGCTGCAATGAGCAGCCGTCCAGGAGCCAGCAACTCATCTGCCTCGCCCGGGAAGAGCGCAATGATGGTGCCAACTTGAGCCAGTGAAGCAATGTCCTCCACAACTAGATTGAAGAACAAAACAACAGCAACTTGTCTGTTCCCCTTCCCCCAATTCCCCAGCACTGTTCCCATCCCCCCAACTCACCAATAAAAATCTTTAAAAAAGAACTGGCTTGGGATGCCAGAGGGCCCCGGTTCGGATCCTACATATGAGGACCAGTGACACTGCCCTCCACAGCTAAGATGCTGAACAACAGCTCAACCTGGAGCTGGGCTGCCGTGAGTTGCCGGCGACAGTGTAGGCTGCAGCCCCTGTGGCAGTTGGTTGGTTGCCATGGGCTACCGTGTGTAGCCAGCAGCCCGCGAGAGCGGCCAGAAGCTGCAATGAGTGGCCGTCCAGAAGCCGGCGAATGATGTGCCTCACCTGGGAAGAGCGCAATGATGGTGCCAACTTGAGCCAGTGAAGCAATGTCCTCCACAACTAGATTGAAGAACAAAACAACAGCAACTTGTCTGTTCCCCTTCCCCCAATTCCCCAGCACTATTCCCATCCCCCCAATTTCCCAATAAAAATCTTTAAAAAACAAAACTGACTTTTAATGCTAGTGTGAAGATTAAATATGAGATGACAACATAGGTGAAGTTCTTTGTATATAGTAAGGACTCAATAAAAAGAGCTATTCTTTTTTTTAAGATTTTTATTGGGGATTTGGGGGGATGGGAACAGTGCTGGGGAATTGGGGGAAGAGGAACAGACAAGTTGCTGTCCTTTCGTTCTTCAGTCTAGTTGTGGAGGACGTTGCTTCACTGGCCCAAGTTGGCACCATCATTGCGCTCTTCCCGGGCGAGGCAGATCAGTCGCCGGCTTCTGGACGGCCGTTCACGCTGGCTGCTGGCTACACACGGTAGCCCATGGCAACCCACTGCCACAGGGGCTGCAGTTTACTACGTCGCCTGCGACTCAGGGCAGCCCAGCTCCAGGTTGAACTGTTGTTCAGCATCTTAGCTGTAGAGGGCAGTGTCACTGGCCCTCATATGTGGGATCCGAACCGGGGCCCTCTGGCGTCCCAAGCCAGCACTTAACCAATGCGCCACTCGGCCGGCCAAAAAAAAAAAAAAGAGCTCTTCTTAGGTTGCCCAACTGATGGAAAGACACACTTCTCCCTCACATGCCTCCTGACACGTTGCAGCTACACACAGGGCACCTAGCCTGGGAAGCTGGTGGGGCCAGAGAAAATGTGTGGGTTGTGATGGGCAGAGCAGGTAGCACTGGCAGCACTGCCCTGCCCACATCCCCTGCCATCCCACCCACAGAGCAGCTTCAGACCTCACTGGCCACTGAGAGGCTCAGGACAGAAAAGAAAACAGGGTTTCAACCCACCTCCCCACACCCCATCAAGAGTCTCTATTTCAAGCCAGAGGAATACAACACAACCAATCTCATATACTGGATTCCCAGCAGTCTGGGGCCTAGCCGACTCCCCCATTTCAAAGGGAAGCAACTTAAGATTCAGAGGAGAGACATCTCTTGTCCAAAGCTGCCCTGTAGTAAGAAATAGGGCCTGACCTTGAATCCATCTGTTCCCCGGCGCAAGCCAGGCTGCCTATAGGAGAAGGTGCTAGGGCCCTAGAAGGGGTTCCAGACCAGCTGGACACTACGCTCACACTTCACTCAGCCCTGTCCTCAACCACCTGCCTGTCCCTGTCACAGCCCAGCCTCAATTCTTCTCCTGCACCTGGCACCAGTTGCCGTGGCAACGGGTTATTTGGGAAGCCGTGGGAAGACAGGCTGTGCCGCAGAGTCAAGGATGGGGCCTGGAGGGAAGAGCATCCGTGGGCTGTCTCTGGTTAAGGCAAGCGAGTACCTGGACCCACCACCAAGCTCAAACAAGGCCCTCAAGATGCTGTGGACCTAGGAAGCCCACTTCTGGGCACCTGGCCCAAATAACTAATGTGAAATGGGGAGACGTCAGATGCGTAGCCATGTTCACCCCAGCATTACTTAGAGCAGGATGAAACTGTATGTCAGTAGCAGGTAACATTTTTTGAGCACTTTTCTTGCAGCAGGCACCAATGCTAGATGCCAAGCACGCGTCATTGCACTTGGTCCTCACCACCACCCTATGAGACACCAGAAAGGCAAAGCCACTTGCCCAGGTTATTCAGATAGTGGCAAAGCCAGGATGGAATGCCAGTGTGTCCGCCTCCAGGCTTCAAGCTCTGAACCACACCCTACAGAGGTCGGAAATGAGAAAAGGAAGTCCCAGCCCATCCTCTAGTCCTGGCAGCGCCTGTGGCTGTAACAAATATGCCTGTAACTGCTACGATGCAGGACGCAGGGAAAGCACAGATTTGGCAGAACAGTATGTACCAACTTGGAGAGATCTTCAAATACTACAGCGCTTGAAAAATAAACAAAGTACAAATCCCAGAACAATGAGGCATAGTATAAGCCTATTTATACGTAAGAAGGCACAATATGTAGGTGTTCACGTATGTATACAGTTCATAGAAAGGAGACTAGAAAGACGCTAACTGTTAATAGTGGTTGTCTCCAGACAAAGGGGAGTGGGGCCAGGAGGCACTCAAAGGGATTTCCTTGTTCTGTGTTAACAATTAATTGTGAACATTTTTTTTTTTAGCTGAGCCATCCTGCCACCTGTTGGCAGCTCAGCGGCAGCTCAGCTCGGGCCAGGCATCAAACCGCTGTTGCTCAGAGCTCGCACTCTTGAGCGAGCTCTTAACCAACTGAGCCACTCAGCCAGCCCGTGAACATTTTTTTAAATACCAAAAAAAAAAAATCAAGTTACAAAATTTGGCACATGTGATCCCACTTCTAGGTGAAGAAAACAGATTTTTAGAGAGAGATAGATGATATAGCTATAGACAGATATATATCTATATATAGAAATATATATCTTATAATTGCAAAAGTCAAACATGACTTGTATTCATCTGTTATTGGTATATATTGAGTATTACAATTTTAATACAGTTTTTTCCTTTCTTAAAATATGTATATATTTTTGGCACCCTCTGTGTGTGTGTGTGTGTGTGTGTGTGCGTGTGTGCGTGTGTGTGTGTGCGTGTGTGCGTGTGTGCGTGTATGAAAGATGTTCATATATATATGAAAGATGGAAGAAAGACATATACCAAAATGTCAGCATGAGATAGCTCTGAATGTTGACATTTTGAGGATTTCTATTTCTTCTTTATTTTCTTTAATAAACACATATTAGCTTTTTTATTAAAAACTAATGTTTTTGAGTGATGTTTACAAAACTAATGTAATTGCATTCTAATGTAATTATAGTACCGAATAGTGGTAAACCACACTGGCAGCTCATGGGTTCCTATGCCAGTGCTACTCATTTGCTCTTTGGCCTTGAACTGTTCATTTCACCTCTCTGAGCTTCAGTGTCCACATCAGTACAATGGGTATATATCAACAGTATCTATGTCATAAGGCTGCTAAACAGGTTGAAGATAAAGTGGTTAGTATAGTACCCAGCACGTGACAAGCAAGCTTGATACTATTACTAATAGTAATAGTAGTAATATTCCCTAGTAGTAATCCTCCCCAGCGGGGAATATGCACAAGCAGGCAGTGCAGGAAGCTCTCAAGACAAACTGCGTGCATTTATATCCTGACTCCATCATATACCAGATGTGTGACCTAGCACCTGTTACCTTACCTCTCTGGGCTTCATGTGAAGATTCAATCAAAAGCTCCTAGCACATAATACATGTTCAATAAATGGGAGAAAAATTCAATATGTAAGAAGTATACACCAAAAACAGGTAGTGCCATCTTCTGCCTTTGGTGTATAAACATGTTAGCTACGATTATTAATAAAATGACAATTATAAGTAAAAGAACAATGGAAAAGAAAGCAGTGAATACAGGGAACACAGTCGGGCACTGACTTCCTTGCTGTGTGAGCTTGGAGAAGTTTGTGAACCTCTCTGAGTCTGTTTCCCAACTGGAAATATGGAGCCGATGCCTATCTTATAAGGCAATTGTTGACACCAAAGAAAAAGCCAATATAACATAAATTAATTTGCACCTTATGCTGTGCTAGGAATATTATTTTACACCATCATCTCATTTAATCCCCTCAACCCCATTAAATTGGAATTAGTATTCCTTTTCTACAGATGAGATTAAAAAACATTCCAAGGTCACTCAGCTAGGAAGTAGACAGAGGCAAGATTTGAACCCAGGACTTACCTACTCCAAAAGATAATGACCCCTCACAAGATGACAGCAATGTCGTTTATTTTCTCTTTCTTGATTTGATGGGCCTCAGTTTAGTCATGTATAAAATGGGCATGAGGGATAATGGTCATAAAGAGCCCACCCAGCTTAGCCTCTATTATATTTTACCACCAAGCACGGTGTTGAGAAACTGGCCTGGCCCTTTCCATCCCAACCACTCAGACTCAACTTACCAGTTTGGGGCAGCCTCCTGAGCTGGATTTCTCTGGCTGGTCCTGGTTGGAGTTGTCTGAGCTTCTGTCTGTGCCCTGCTCCTGGGCACAGGGCACTGGGCCCCTCCCCATCTTAGCATCCTTGGATCTTCTCTGCCCCATGGATAGGGCCAAGTGAGCCTTACTGGTTGCAGGCTCTTGGGAGCTGGCAGGAGTGTAAGCGGGAGCAGAGAGGACTTGCCCTGCCCAGCCCATGGACACTGTCTGAGCCTTGACCTCCATCTCCTCCTGGTTGTGTGAGGCGACAGGGCCATCATCACCGCCAGTCCCCATGACCTGCTCAGCTTCTCGCTGCTTTGTGGAAGCGTTTCCAGACACTTCCAGGCACAGTGCAGGGCTCTGTGGAGGATCCTGGGCAGCTGGCCTGAGGGCCTTCCCTCCACTGGGCAGTGGGAACTCGACAGGATCATAGGGACTGTCTGGCTGGGCCCCACCCCCCACCACGAGCAAATATTCAAACTTTTCAGTCCCTGAGGCACATACCACATAACTCCCACCTGGATCTCCAGGCCCAGATCCAGTGTCCTTGAGGGAGAGAGAACTGCAAAGGCCTCCCAAGGACTCCCAGTCAGCACCTTGTGGGGGGCCTCCCACACACTGGGGGTTGGCCCCAACAGGGCTCTGACCAAGCTGCAAAAAGCCACCAGCCCCCTCCCCACCCTCTGAGCAGAACTCACACTTTCTGCTTCGCTTTCTTGCCCTCACAGGGGCTGGGCCTGGTGAGGATGGCAGGTCCCTTTTGAGGGGTTTCTCTTTGCTGAGGGTAGGGCTTCTTCCATCACACCCTAGAGTACTCTTCCCACCTTCTCCAACCTTCTTCACCCCTGCTAGGCTCTCCCTGCCAACCAAAGCTCTGTCTGGGAGACCCACAGGCAAGCTACAAAGATTCCCGGGCCAACTTTCATTTAAGATGTCATACAGAGAATTTTGGAGCCTCTTGGAGGCCTGAGCCCTCCCCTGTGTGGGCACTGCAGGCAGACCAGTGTGGAGCTTGGGGCCAGGCACTGAATCCTGGCTTTGTCCCACAGCTTGCATTTCCAGGACCACCAGGTGGGCCTCAGCTTCCAGACTGGCTCCAGGAGTACCCCCAGCCGGGGAGCTGGCAACTTGATGGGCCCCTTCCCTGAGCACCCACTCCGCTCTGCCAGCCCAAACTTGGGCCTCAGAGCTCGTCCCGGGCAGGTCTGGTGCCAGGCCTGACACAGAGCTAGCTTCTTCCATGTCCTCCTGGAAAAGCCCCCACCTGCGTCGGGGACTGAGAACAGGGTCCTCTATGCTGGAGCCCTCTGCAGCCCCCTCCTGAAACACGTCTGTCCACTTAGAGGGGCCTACAGCAGAATGAAGGCCCTGTAAGGAGACAGAGAAGAGACTTCATCACGAAGGGTCTGACTCACCAGCCCATTCAGGACACCGGGCCTCCCTTCCAGGGGCCATCCTCAGGCCCTGCCCACTCTTGAGGCCTGGAGGCCACAGGGACCTGAAACAGCAACCCAGTGATGTGAACACCCAGCAGGACCTGGGCCGCAGGTGAAGGAGGGAAGGCCTGCCACCAAACATGACCGCTACAGCAACCTTAAGTTCTTCCCAACTCTGAGGGTTTACACTTTTGCTTAAACGGGATCCAAGAACAGTTACCATTTATTCATTACTTACTTATGTGCATTATTTCATTTCAGGCTGGCAACGACAGGTGAGGAAGCCGAGATAGAGACGTTTCGTGACTCGCCGAAGATCAGGCAGATAGACGTAGGAAGACCGGTGATCCTCTTCCCCTGCCGAAAAGCCCAGCTCTAAACCACTCTTCAAGACCCGAACCCGAAGGAGGTTAATTCCTACCACCCTGCCTGTCCCCCCAACATCAACCTTGTTCTGCTTGACGCCCCAGCCATGTTCCCAGGCCAGACCGCGACAATCCCCAACGGCTCAGGGAATCCGGCTCAAACCGGTCCAGAACCTCTCGCGGGGGCGGGCTCCCACTCCCAGAGTTCCATCCGCTGGTCAGGGGCTGAGATCACGTGACACGGGGAGCTCTGGTTGAGGGATGCGGGTGTAGCCTCCGATGTTAGATAAAGGGCCGCACCCCAGGCGTGCTGGTGTCCCCAGCATGGGCAGAGGGCAGACTCTCCCTTCGGAGGGCTTCCTGGAGGAGGTGCCAAAATCAATCCAATGGGCTCCTGGGGTTAGGTGTGTGCCTGAAGCGAGAGGTCGGAGACATCCAACGGCCTTGAATCTGTCTGAGAGTTTAAACTTGAGTCTATGGTGATGGGGAGTTACTGAAAGTTCCTGAAGCCCTAGGGAAACGTCAGAATCTGACCTACATTTTTGCCAAATTATTTATTATTTTTATTATCTCAAATATAAAAATATAATAATGTAAAAATGCACATCCAATAGAAGAGTTAGAAATTTAAAAATTTAAATGTCCTCTCACTTCCCAACTCTTGGGAGTAACCTTTCTTTTCTTTCTTACTGTGCTTGTTGTTTTTTTATTTATGTTACTTTCACAACTGTACATAATATACTGATAATGTTAGCAGTATCTATTAACTCTCTGCTATGGTGATTTCATTAACCACCCTTTTCCCCTTTCTTCTCCCAGTTTTTCTTTTTTACGTTCATATTTTTAGTTTTTCTATTGGTTGCTATTATCACTTTGCATAATAGTCTTAAATGTCTATTTCTTCTTTAGATGGTATCTTTTGATTCTCCTCTGTGTGAAATGTATAATTTCCCCTCCCCGCTTCTGCCTTTTTCTGTCAACTCAATTTTTACTTTTGCTTTGTCAAGCTTTGTAGCACATACATTCTATTCTGCAAAGGTAATTCAGTTTGCCATATTTTGCCTGTAAATTGATTCTTAACACTGAAAAACAGATGACATTTATAACATTACTACCATGTAAGTATTCTTACTGTAGAACTCAGGATTTGATAGACTTCACTGAGAGGAAGATGGAATTCCTAGCCCTAAACCTGTGCCATGAGAGACCATGAGAAGCTTCCAGGTCAATGGAAAACTAACACCATAGTTAGAATGAACAAATTATATATATCAACATGGATGCATCTCAAAGACATAATGTTGAATTTAAAAAGCAAGATAGAGTGGGCCGAGTGGCTCGTTGGTTAGGAATTGGTTTGGGAGCACGAGCTCTGAGCAGCAGGGCCACCGGTTTGGATCCCACATGAGCCAGTGACGCTGCGCCCTCTACAGCTAAGATGGTGAACCTGGAGCTGGGCTGCCATGAGTTGCTGGTGACGGCGTAGGCTGCAGTGGGGCTGCAGTCGGCTGCCGTGAGCTGCCGTGAGCAGCCAGCAGCTGCCGTAAGCTGCTGTGAGCCGCCGTGAGCGGCTGCCCAATGGCCAGCGACCGACTGCCTCACCCAGGAAGAGAGCAATGATCACAATACCAACATAGGCCAGTGAAGCGACATCCTCCACAACTAGACTGAAGAACAAAACGACAGCAACTTGTCTGTTCCCCTTCCCTCAATTCCCCAGCGCTGTTCCCATCCCCCCAATTCCCCAATAAAAATCTTTAAACAAACAGAAAAAATGAAGTCTTTAAAAAAAAAAATTATAAAAGGGCTGGCCGAGTGGCTCAGTTGGTTAAGAGCTCGCTCAAGGGTGTGAGCTCTCAGCAACAGTGGTTCGATTCCCTGCTGAGCTGCCAACAGGTGGCAGGATGGCTCAGCTAAAAAAAAAAAAAAGCAGAAAAACAAACAAAAAAAAATTTTTTTAATTTAAAAATTTTTTTAAATAAAAAGCAAGATAATGTTAATAATAAGGGAAACTGAGTGCCAGGTATTTGGGAACTCTGTACTAATCTTCAGGTTTTTTTCTGTAAATCTCAATCTATTCTTAAAAATAAGGTTTACTACCCAAAAGGGGGTGGGGCAACTGTTGTGTGGTCCATATTGAAAGCTGTCACACTCTGGCTATGAGGGACACAAATGAAGTAAGAGTTGAGATCCAACTACTGCTCTAAATAACTTTTTTCAGTGAAAAGACCATCCACTATGGAATTGTCCTGGTTGTTGTGGCTTGGCCAGGTTCCCTAAGACCAAGTGAACTGTTATTCTGATCCATTTGGGGAACAGAAATCTCCCACTGTTGTGCAACGAAAAGGGGAGAAAAGGTATGATAAAACACCGTGGGGATAAAAGAACAGTGATAACTAACACACCGTGCTACTTTGAGCCAGACTGGTCTAAATGCTTGACCTATCTTAATCCTATATTTTCCTATATTAATCTTTAAACCAAGTCTATAAGGTAAGTACCATTACTATCCCTATTTTACAGATGAGGAAATAGGCACAGAGAGATTAAATAAGTTGCCCAAGGGTTTGTAAGTGGCAGAGTTGGTTTAGGAACACAGTTTGTCTCTCTGTCTCCTTATATTCTAAAATGTCTCATTGTCATAAAAAATAATCGAAGTAAAATTTTGCCGAGGTTTGGCCCAATGCCCTTTACTGAACTGTTTGCCAATTCCTCCACTGATTCATGACAGCACCCCCTTTTTACAGCCAATACTCATTTCAGCTTATCACCAGGATTTATCTTTTTTTTTAATTTCTTGCTCTTGGTTGCTTCTTGCATTAAACTCCTTCCATTAGACACCTAAAACTAATAATAAACAAACAAACAAACAAACAAACAAACAAACTCCTTCCATTGAAGAAGTGAAACTAGAGATAGAGTAACTGCATGGGAGGCTGCAGACATGATCCAGGTGTCAGATGGCTTCTTTAATCAATATTTATTGAACATTTACTATGGGTTGGGACTTTTGTATATTATCTCATTTACTCTTCACATCAACACTATAAAGTAGACATCATTCTTCATTTTTTTACAGAGGAGGAAAACCTAAGTTTCAGTAGGTGAAGTGACTTACCTGGGATCTGCTTCTCACCTCCGAGGAGAAGCAAAGCTGGTGGTTTATGATGTCACAGATAATAGCAACCTTCATCATGTAGTAAGATAGTGTTTTCCAGACTTCTCCCCTGCAAAGTTACTGTTTTAAGAGATTTAAGATGGAGGGGTGGCCAGTTAGCTCAGTTGATTACAGCACAGTGCTCATAACTCCAAGGTTGCTGGTTCGATCCCCGCATGGGCCACTGAGTTGCACCCTCCACAACTAGACTGAAACAACTATTTGACTTGGAGCTGATGGGTCCTGGAAAAACACACTGTTCCCCAATTTAAAAAAAAAAGTTTTAAGATGGAGAGAGGTAATGTTTTCAAAGAATAATGATGTGGAGAAAGTGTCATCTGTGATGTTAAGCATATGCTTAACCCTGGATTCATTATTAATTCAACTAAGGGGAATCTCTCAGTCTTGCCTCCCTGAGATGGACTGATTTTTGTAAATTGGCTTCTCCTGCTGCTGATGAGGGGAAAGGAAGATAGAAGTTCATTTTCCATGAATGCCTCTATGCACATTCTTCAACCCAGCTTTACCAGCTGTGAAAACAAAAGAGAGGGGGCACTGATGTGGACCACACTGAGCAGCCAGTGAACAGCTGGAGGGAGACTAGAAAGTCAGTGGGAACCACGTTTCCCCAGAGGCACCCTCTGCACTGGCAGTCAATAGTGTGCTGCCTGCCCAGAGGTTACCACCACTGTCCACAGCTCCACCGATCCCGGCCTGAATGTGGCTGTGGCTCACTGTCACTCTGCCCCCCAGGTTCCTTGATTTGCTAAAGGACATGTTCAAAGTTGTTGACCTCATGAACTGGAAAACCAGAAGCAGACCCTCTGGGGCCCAGGCAAGAGGCTTCCAAACACAGTGTATGCAGCTCAGTGTCCTGAGGCGTGGTCCCTGCCTAAAGATGGACACTGCTGTACCTCAGGGTCACCAGTAGGACTCTGCTGATGCTGCCAGGTGCTGCTGTCCCGCCGACCCCAACTCCTCGGACCTCCTCGAGACACTATTGCTCCTCTTCACTAAGGTCAGGCCTTCTGACGCTACCTCTAAGTCTGGGCCGCAGCCAAAGTGACTGGATTTCCTGTGCCCCTGAACTCCTAGCAGCTGAGAGGACAGCAGGTGCTCCAGAGCCCCTGATCCCCATCCTGCAAGGTCGTGGACAGACAGAGCCAGGAGTAAACCAGAGCTGTGACTGCTGCAGGCATAGATATGCTTATGTTTATTAAAAGCAGACCTTTTCCAAGGCTGCCAGGGGCTTCTGGCACCCAGACCAAGGCTGCTGATGGACACACATCCTATCAACATAACTCACCCTGTTGATATTGACCTTGATCACCTGGCTGAGGTAGTGTCTGTCAGGTTTTTCCACTGAAAAGGTTACTCTGCCCCCCACCCCTTCCACACTGTACTTTTAGGAAGTCATTATGTGCAGCCCACACTTAAGCAGTGGGGAGTTATTACCACCTCCTTGCGGGTGGAATATCTACATAAATTATTTGGAATTTTTTGTGGGAGATTTGTCTTTTCCTAATCACTTATGTATATTTTTATTTAATCATTTATTGATATCAGTATGGACTCATGGATATTTATTTTATACTTTGGGTTTAATGCAATGCTCCTTTACTTATTACATTTTGTTGCTCAAAGTGTTCCAACTTTGGCCACTGGGAGCTCTTTTCCTTGGCTCCTATGTCTCTTCGACACTTTGACATTATTGTGTGTCGAGGGGGAAGTATATTTCCTTCCTCCCTGGAGACTTTTGACCCCACTGATGTTGGATGTTGCATGCAGGTGAGACACAGACTGCCCCCTCCTTCACTCACCCCTGCCACTTGCTACTGGGCCTCTGAACTCTGAGCCCTGGCTGCGCCTCTGATCATGGGGGACCTTGGAGCTGCTGGACACACTGAACTTTAGACCCTCCTGCAGCCACCGCCCTGCAGAAACAGTACCCTTTCCTCGGCTGAGTCTGTCCAGTTCTGGCTCAGAAAAGCTTTGTAACCTTAGTAATGTAACTATACCCGCCATGTTTATGAATAAACTTAAAGGACAGAACTAAAAATCTGCCTTTCGATTATCTTTGAAACCTACCTTATCTTCTCCTTTCCTGGACTTCAGATCAATGTCATTTTGCCAGAGACTGTTTTTATTACACACCCTCCCATCTGGCCAGTGTAACAGCATCAAGGTCTTTGGAGTCAACCAGACTCGGATTCCAATCCTAGCAGCCCTAGGCACTCACTCGATCTCTCAAAGTCTGTTTCCTCACCTGTAAAAGAAGGATAATAATATCCTTCAAATAGCTACCATCGATTGAGCACTTGCTATGTATATTAGCTGATAACTGATGAAAAGCACCTAAGAAGATGCTCACACATAGCAGATGCTCAACTATAGGAAACTGTTATCACTATTAGTAGTCAGAATATTATAGTCATTTGTCTCTCTTGCCCCAGTCTCTCCCTCAAATCTATTCTCTACTCTAAAGCTCAGGCATGACAGTGTCACTCTTCCACTCATGATCCTTCCAGAATCCAGAATTCAGAATTCAGAAACGCCCTGGAAGTCAAGATCTTTAGGACTCTTGCCCTGCTCTATGCCCCAGGCCTCATCTTCCTTTTCTCCCCAAATCCCACCAGACTATTCACTGTTCCCCAGACAGGCCTCACTTCCCACCTCCTTGCCTTTGCCCATGCTGTTCCCTCTGCCCACAATGTTCTTCCAGCCTCTCTCCATCTGGGGATGTCCAGTTCTGGGTTTCTGTTCTCAGTGACAAAAACCAACCAAACAGCTGTGACTGTGTGTTGATGTGTCTGCCCCCTCCCCCACCCTTTCACGGACCAGCCTGCCCAATGGTCAGGGTCATGTTTTATTAGAACAAATGGTAAGAAGGAAAGAGCATGGACTTAGAGTTCCACAAATCTGGGTGTGATCTGCATTTGGAACTTATCAGCTGTGTGGCCTCAAGCAAGTTTCCAATGGTCTTTGAGGCTCATTTTCCTTTTTTATAAAACGATAATAATAAGAGTAGTGGGCCGGCCGAGTGGCGCGATGGTTAAGAACTGGCTTGGGACGCCAGAGGGCCCCGGTTCGGATCCCACATATGAGGGCCAGTGACACTGCCCTCTACAGCTAAGATGCTGAACAACAGCTCAACCTGGAGCTGAGCTGCCATGAGTCGCCAGCGACGGCGTAGGCTGCAGCCCCCGTGGCAGTGGGTTGCCATGGGCTACTGTATGTAGCCAGCAGCCAGCATGAGCGGCCAGCAGCTGCAGTGAGCGGCCAGCAGCTGCAGTGAGCGGCCGTCCAGAAGCCGGCAACTGATCTGCCTTGCCCGGGAAGAGCGCAATGATGGTGCCAACTTGGGCCAGTGAAGCAACGTCTTCCACAACTAGACTGAAGAACAAAACGACAGCAACTTGTCTGTTCCCCTTCCCCCAATTCCCCAGCGCTGTTCCCATCCCCACAATTCCCCAATAAAAAATCTTTAAAAAAAAAAAAAAGAGTAGTTATTTCATGGAAATGTTGTAAAGATGTAAGTAGATAATCCATGTGAGGCACTTCACATAATGCCCAGCACACAGAAAGTGCTTAATAAATGGTCACTTTCTTTCCTTTTATTAATATCAGGCAGCCAGGAGTTGTTCTGCCAAGCTCCATTTATTGATAGATTCAAGGCTAAAAATAGAGCTGCAGCTTTGAGGAGTAGGTCCTTCCATAGCCAGGAATTGATGCCCTTGGTACTGTGGATAGGGAAGGAGCCTGCTTCTCCCCCCAGGGGTCTCTCAGACAAACACAGATCTTGATGCCTCCAGCCTTTCTCCCATTGATTTGCAGGGTGGGCATGCAGAGGCCAGCCCAGCCCAGGCTGATGAGTTCTCCTAGCAGAGAGCTCTGCAATCTGACAGGCTGGCTTTTAACTCCAGCCCTGCCATTCACTGGCTCTGCGACCTTGGGCAAACAGCTTTCCCTGTCTGAGGATCATTATTACTCTCTAGCCTGGGAAACTGAAAATGGTAATAACATAGTTTGTGATAACAAGCAGCTTACATGCACAGAGACCTTGAGGTCACTGACAAGCACTGGGACACTGGATAATGATGTCCCCTCTCTGAGCCTCAGTTTCCATATCTCTGAAATAGGCAAATAGTAGCCCTGACCTTACAAGACTGTTGTGAGGACCTAGAAAGGTCATGGTAAGCAGTCGCTGATAGCAGTAACACCTGATGGGAACCTGAGTTATCTAATGGCCCATCTCTCCATCTGAGGGTATGGGAAGCAGAGACAGAAATTTATTTTAGCTGTTTATAGCTATTGATCCACTAGCCTTGGAAAATACAAAGAAATGCACCCAACAAGAAAAACTCCTCTCTGCCTGAGCTGTTAATAGGCTGCCCTTCCAGTGGATAAACCACTTCTGTGTGATTGACTTCCCCTGCCATCATGTCAGTGCTCTTGGAGAGTTGTTTTGTCTCCCAGGACAAGATGCTGATTTAATTAAAGCAGATCCTAAAGAGGAGCCCCCATCTTCCCCTCTGCAGCTAGTTATAAGAATGCTTTCAAAGGGCATAAATCTGGCTTCCTGGGACACTGACATGCAAAGTTTAGATGGCTCACAACCTCCAGGCCACCTTGGATAGTTCCTCCCCTTCTTCCCTTCCTGGGACAGGTCCAGTCATGCTCCAGCCCCTTACTCATTTCTGACCACGAGAAGGATTCAGAATTGCATGACAATAGCATTGATAAAAATGCACAATCCCATCACTTTCCAGTCCTCCAGGGAGGAGGACAGCACAATGGTC
Organism: Hipposideros armiger; assembly: GCF_001890085.2. NCBI lineage: Eukaryota > Metazoa > Chordata > Mammalia > Chiroptera > Hipposideridae > Hipposideros > Hipposideros armiger. The sequence goes on along the minus strand of NW_017731360.1, from coordinate 6,704,974 downwards.
CCTATAAAAGATCAAGAGCCTTGGGCCAGCGCACCAAGTGCAAAGGCTCTCTACCCAGCCACCTGCAACCTGAACCTGTACACCTTACAAGGGGAGAGGACATCTGTATTCTGCCCAGGCTGAGCATGAAAAGAAAAAGACTGGACGATCACCTGGGAGTGCCAGCAAGCCCTATACCTCTAGGTGGGGGTGTCCATCCAGCAGCATCTAGGATGAGAGTTTGGCTCTGGATTCTCACTCTTCTGGGTTTGGATCTCAGCTCTATCCTGGGAGACCCTGGGCCAGTCTTTAAACTTCTCACTCCTGAGTTTCCTCGCTTTGCATATTTATTTATTTGTTTACATATTCATCAATATTCTTGCTTGCAGATACCAGAGTCTACTCTGGCCAGTTTAAGTAGGGCGGAAATTCACTTAGGTATATTAGACTCATTGGTTGGTTGAGAAACAGGCTCTAGATGTAGATTTCAGGAGTATCTCTGAGAAGCACACTGCAGAATCAGACTGATGGGGGAGCTGCTGCTGCTGCTGTCACCGACCATAGCACAATGGCCATCACCCAGGCCAGCCCAAGAGCCACCCCATATGCAGCCATTCCCACATACAGCTCATCTCCTGGTTGGTATATCAGGTGGGTGAGTGTGACTGGAGAAAACTAGGTCACACACCTGCACTCCAGCCACAAGGGAGGCTGGCTTCATTTTGGGAAAGAGAAACTCAAAATACAAGGAGTAATCAAAGTGCAGAAAGGAATTTTTAAATTGTTGGATAACAATGAATGATAAACATTTAGTACACCTTCTTTCTTGTCTATTTCCCCCACCTTGAAGGTAAGTTCTATTGAACAAACGTTTTCTTCACCTCTATATTCCCAGCACCTAACATGGAGCCTGTGATGAATAAACAGATAAACCAAATGCAGGTAATAAAAAAGCCACCTGTACTTTGAGGCTATTGGCCAACTTACAGTCTCTCAGGGGGCTGTCATTCCATGCCTTTGGAAAAGCTGCTCCTTTATAGAATGCATTCCTCCACAGCACCTTGCCTGATGGTGAAGTTGTCAACTTTCAGTTCTCAGTTTTGACTCACCTTCTCCAGGAGGCCTTCCTTGAAGAACAACTCCATCCCTTCGACTGCCATTTTCACCATCGCAAACACCCTGCCCTGGGGAGCTGGTGAAGTATGGTGGTTAAAAAGACAAGGTCTACAGTCTAACTGGCTGATTTCAAATACTGGCTTCAGCTCTTACTAGCTCTTGGAGCTTGGGTAAGTCATGTAGTCATTTTGAGGACCATCCTCTTCATCTATAAAATGGAGATAATATAGTATGTAAGTCACAGAGTTGTTGTGAGATCTAAATGAGATAGTGTAAACAAGTTCTTAGAACTGGGTCTAAGAGAGAGAGAAGTGACACAGAGAGATAACTCAACTGACTACTACAGTAGCTATTGCAATCCTTACTGTTCTAGTGCTTATCTGGGCAATATTATTATTGTTTCATGTCTATATCCCAACTTAACTGAGACCTTCTGAAAACTAGGAACTAGTGTCTTTTATGTCCCCCATACCTCTCCATGCACCTGTCATACAGATTGGGTGCCCACACACTTCGTTGGATAAACAGTTATCTCCATCAAAGAAATCACAAATTCCAAGCCTGATAGACAAAACACTTAAAGTTTGTATATTAGAAAAATAACTAAAATTAAAATGTCACCTGGGAGTGGGGAGAAAGGCAAATGACTAATGTCTACATTATGTAAAGATTTCATACACACCAATAAAAAATATCTGAGTTGCTAAGAGATATCTGGACAAAGGTTATGAACAGGTAATTCAAATGAGGAAATAGAAGTAGTAAGTAAACACGGAAGAATATTCAACTTTCAACAGGAGAAATAGAAATGAGATACAAATGAAGGCAACAATAGTATAGAATACAGAATTCAATACAGAATTATTTATAACACTAAAAAATGTCCAGTAGAAGAAAAATGGTTACATAAATAATGATACGTTAATTTAATGGCATAGTGTTCCATCATTAAATAATTACGAAAATGTTGAAACGAGTGCTTATGGTATAGTAAGATTATAAGCAGACTGCAAAATTAAATTTAAAGCATGATCACAAGTGTGCAAAATGTTCATCCGGATTTAATGAAAGCTTGGCGGAAAATACAAGAAAATGAATACAGTTGCCTTGATAAGAAAGAGAAAATTCATGGAGTATCTACCATATGCCAGACACTATGCCAAGAGCTTCCACATACATGATCTCACTTAATTCTCCAATTATCCCCAAATCTCTAAGAGGTGGGAGTTCTTCCCTTTACGGGTAAGGTGACTAAGGCATAGAAAAGGGCAATCACCTGCTGAGGTGGCACAGTCAGCAATTGGCAGAGAGCAATGCCAACCCTGGTGTGTTGGACTCCAAGTCCAGTCATCTTTCCAACACATCAGATGTGTAAGATGGATGGGATCCAGTGGCTTTTATTTCCTTTTAAACATTGCCTTTAGTGCTGTTTAAATGTCATTTGTACAATCAAAACACAATTAAAAGAACAATCATAGCTGTCTCAGGAAGGCAGTTCATTCAGCCTCTGTCCCTCCAGAGAGTCCATGGACCAGAGTCCCACCCTGCCATTGGCCAACGCCCGTGGTTTTGTCCAAATAATACCAGGAAACAACCCTGCGAATCTTCTGTCCCTTTTTACTCATAAAAACCCTTAGGGAGGCATCTGGCATTACCCTCCTCCCCCTCCTTACTAAGACCCTCCTTCCAGGACTACCTCTGCAGTGGGGAACCCAGGACTTTGTACATTCTATCCCCTTGACTAGAACTCTCTTTTCTACTCTTCACATATCTGGCACCTTCTTATCCTTCAGGTCACCATTATTCTTTCCCTCCTTAGAGAGCCCCCTCAGTTACTCATCATGTCCACTTCCCTAGATTGCTCAAGGTTATTACCAAGTCAGGCTCCCTCCGCCCCCAAGGGAACATGCTTCTTAGAAGTTCCCTAGTCCCCATGCAAATGAGCCCTGGGGTGTCCATCCCACCAGATCATCAGGTTGGCCCGTTCCGTAGGCATCAAAGCTTGGGAGCTAGTAAATACCACCCCCACCCCCTTCAGAAATACAGGAAATAAAGCCTTTGGAAAACTCCGTGGTATTCTGCACCAGGAAACAGAGGACTTCTTTTTGAGCACAGGTGAAAACCCCTCAGGGGCTCCCAGAAATATCTCCCTCCTCTCCTCCTCTCTAAACCCCCACATCTAATCATCTATTTACTCAACAAATTTCTTGAGCATCTCCCATATGCCAAGCCTGTGCTAAGCACTGGGTATGCACACCAGGGCAGGTCACTCACTGCACAAGGGCACCCCAGTTGAGGGACAAGTAGGGGCCAAGATCCAGCTCACGGCCAGTCACCAAATTGTGAGCTCACAGAGCTGTGTCTGCTCAAAAGGATGCCTTTTTCTAATTCCCTCAAAAGCACTGTATGGGCTAGAAACAGCCCTGCACATTCATGAATTAAACCCATATGGTGTCCACCCATGTGGCATTACAGTCCAGTGGGAGACAACTACATATATAATTAGAATTTACCCTTATTTTACCAGTGAGGACACTGGGTTTCTGAGAAGCTCAGTAACTGGCCCAAGGCCACATAGCTAGTGAGTGACAGAGTCAGGGTTCAAATTCAGGTCTCCTGGCTCCAAAGCCACAATCTGCCTTGCAGAATGAAAGAGGCATTTTAGCTACATCAGTATTCATGTTGAGTATCATTCCCGCCCTCTAGCATCTCAGTTTCTCCCTCTTCCTGATCCCTTGGATAACAAACTCAGGTTTCTCTCGTTTTGAAGGTCCCTTCTCTTGACCTGGCCAGCCCCCTTCAGCTCAGCTCGCCTGGATCCACCAGCCGCCTAATGCAGAGGCTTTTGGTAAAATGACTCATGCAACTTTTACTTCCTGTCTCATGTGTCTTTTGGACTCAGTCATTTATCCAGGGCAGGGCTGGGGATAGGCCTGAGTGACTGCTCCTGTGCTATACTCACTATTCCATTCACAGAGGCAAATGAAGCCATCATATATCTAGGAATAAGCTGATGTGAATAAAATTATAAAATTTTACTGAAGGACATAAAAGGAGATCTGCATAAATAGAAAGACACACCGCATTCCTGGATGGAAAGACTCAGTATTGTAAAGATGTCAGTTCTCCCCAGAGTAATCTATAAATTTAATGTGATTCCAATCAAAATATCAAAGGGTTTTTTATGGAATTTGACTAGCTGATTCTCAAGTTAAACTGGAAGAAAAAAAATACATAAAATATACACAAGAATAGAATATAAAAACATTTTTTTTGGATTTTTTTATTATGGTAAAATACACATAGCATAAAATTTACCACGTTCACTAGTTTTAGGTGTACAGTTCATGGCGTTAAGTACATTCAAACTATTGTGCAACCATCACCACCTCCAAAACTTTTCCATTATCCCAAACTGAAATTCTATACACATTAAATAATAACTCCTCCTTTTCCCCTTTCCCACAAGAAAAAAAAATGTTTAATGAATAAAAATGAGTGAGCTATGAAGCTAGAGATAAAAGAATACTTCTAAAACAAGAGAAAGTCTGTGTATGTATGTCTGTCAGATTATCTATCTATCATAAGCATAGCATTTTGAACCCATGAGGCAAATATAGATTACTTAATCAATGGCATTGGGACAAATGACTCCTAAATTTGAAAAATATAAAATTTGAACTCTACCTCACACCAGACACACCTATAAAGTATCTTTGATTTAATAAAACTAAATGTAAGAAACAAAAGCATTAGAAGAGCAAAAAAGGTGGTTAGATTTGACACATGAAAACGTTTAACCTTTGAATGACAAAAGACCGTATGAGCAAAGTTAAAAACAAATAACAGACTGGGAGGACAAATCTGCCGCAGACATACAGGAATGCAACAAGAACATATCTCGAAATAACAATTTTGCCTTTATTTTTCCCACTTTTTCAAATCAATCAGAGGTTCCATTTTACCTTCAGGAGAACTTGTGCTTTTATAGCAGGAATATAAAGCAAGAAAAACAGCTAATGTTCAGATGTCATTGTTTTTTAACGTCCCAGATAGTCTGCTGAAGCCCACTTCAGAAGCCACGCTTTCGAAAGGCAGAGCCTTTGATTTGCAAGAGGCTGAGAGAAGAAAATGCTCTTGAAAATTAAAAGGGGAGGCCCTGGAGATAGAGTTTATGCCTTAACTATAGACTGAAAAGAGAACAGAGAAGACCCAGACCATGTTCCACCTGGGGAAGTAAATGGGGTCCTTAGGCTGGGAGAGAGAGAAGGGGAATGGGATGAGGTACTCATGACTTTGGAAGAAGCTAAGGGGGCCTGGGATGAGCGAATTGAACTTGAGGGATCACAAGGAGGGTAAAGAACTCAGTGCCCGGAGACGGCTAAACCCTCTTCACCACCATTGCCAGGGAGCCTCCTGGGGACTGCGCTGTCACCGGCACATCCTCTGTGACCACTTATGTGGGCACCACAGGCCACCTTGGCTGAAGAACCACATTAGCCATTCAGGTGTTCACTGCCTCACCAGGGCCTTCATTGGCAAGTGCCTGGAGTGCTCAGCAGGGGTGATGCCCACCCATGTCCTGAGACTTTGCTGAGTAGCCCCATCCACACTTACCTCTAATACAGCCCCTTTTCAAATGCTCAGGACACTCATCAGCCTCCCAAGCCAGAGGGTGGGATCTTTGACAAAGGAAGTAGTAGTATGGAAGTGAAGATCCCTGCAACCTGTACTTGGCTAGAACTAGATAATGGTAAAATCTACCCTGGCTAAATATAAAGAACTCCTACAAATCAATAAAAGAGACCAATAATCCAATAGAAAAATGGGCAGAGGATATGAAAAATAAAGTTTACAGAAGAAATACAAATAGCGAATAAGTATATGAAAGACGTTTTAGTGTCAGTTCTCATTAGGAAAATACAAATTAAAATGAAATACATTTCGTTTAGCAAATTGGCAAAAATTAGAAAGGCAGATAAGGGGAGAAAGCACTGTCATACGCCACTGGTGGAAGTACTCATTGGTGAAGACTTAGTAAAGGGCAATTTGGCAATTCCATAGAAATTGTAAATGTATACCTTTAAACCCAGCAATTCCACTTCAACCAAAATTTCCCACCAGACGATGGTTGAGAAAATCATAGGTATGGGGGTCTGTCCAACATGTGTCAGTAGAGTTGTTTTGCAACATTGTTGTAGTGAAAATTTGGGTAACAGATTGAGAGTGCAGTGGGGCGGGGAGGGGAAAGGAGGTACTGCCATGTAAGTGGGTAGATCACTGTAGGCTTGACTGAGAAAGCCATCTGATAAAGATGAACCAGGACTTTAAGCAAACATAAATCAATCGGGAGGGTCTGTGGGAGGAACTAGGGCTTATGGAAGTTCTCACACTCTATGTAATCATGAGAACCCTACCAAGAAAACTCTGTTTATAATAAAGCTCGACGGTTCTAACTTCCTTTTCCCTTCTATAAATACCCCTTTATCTTGGCACTCGGGCCTTGCCATGTCTGCACGTGGCTTGCCATGTCTGCATGCAATAGGTTGCAACACTTTCTTGTCCCCAAATAAATCCTTGTTGGTGATGAAACACCTAGTCAATGTTCTTTTTCAGTCAACACATCCTTCAGTAAACCCTTAAAGGAGTTGAGATGTAATCCATGCAAACTTTTGGGAGAAGACAGTCCAGGCAATGGGAACAGCCAGTGTGAAGGACCTAAGGACGGGACATGAAAAGCATGGTCAGGAAAGAGAGAATGCCACTGTGGCTGGAGCAAAGAAATGGGGACAGGGGAGAGGAGTCTGGAAGGCATCACTCCAGGGTGCCCCCTGGGAGGAGGAGGAGGTAGGCAGCTCTGAGGAGAGCCCCATAGGCCATGGGAAAGGCACTCTGGTTTTTCCTCTGAGATTGGAAATCACTGAAGGGATTTATTACTAAGATTAAAAAGCAGAATATAAAATCAAAGTATAGAGTGATATGTTTAAAAACTCATTTAAAAAAAGACTGAAAGGAAATAACCAGAATTGACCACAGCTGCTGAGTTAGAGTGAAAGGATTATTAATTTTTTCCTCTACCCAACTTTTAGTGTCTCTTTATAGTATGTTTGTGATTAAAATCTCTTTATATGATTTTTTTTTAACTAGCTCGTGATGAGAAGGCAGAAAACTATCCTGAAGGAAGAGGAAAGACACAAAAAAACACTGGGGAGTTAGAGGTGGAGGTCAGAGCCAAGACAAAGGCAGAAATGGGACCTGTGGTAGGGAAGCCGGCGCAGAGGTGGGAGAAGACAGAAACGGAAGGAGAGCCGGGAGACAGAGAGATGGGGAGGAGTGAGGCTGAGAGAACCACGGAGATGACAGGTGGCAACAAGGACAGGGGCAGGAGCCTACTAAGGTCCAGGGCAGAGACCAGGCCCCTGCCTAGGCCTGTGGAAGGGCCCCGGCCCATCATATCCCCATCAAGCACTCAAAACCCAGGTCAACCCCACAGGCGCCGGTGCCTGACCCAGACAGCTGAGCAGCAGCCCATCCTCCAGACTTGTTCCAGCATCTCAGGGACCCTCCATGGTGTTTGGATGATCTTAAGCAGGGAAGTGACATGACCGAACGTGAATATTCACAGAGCCCATGTCTGTGAGGAGGAAATGGGCTAGATCCGGCACAAACACTATGCGAAGCACTTGGTACTTCTGAGAGCAAGGCAGGGACTACAAAGCACTTTCACACCACACACACACACACACTCTCTCATACACACGTCACACACCACGGAGGGCCCTGCACATCTGTTACAGCCTGCACAGAGAAATTCGGGTACCTAGCGAAGGCTGCGGGTGCATGCTGGAGGCACCTCGTAGGCCAGTAGCAGCACCTGGCAGCAGGAACTTGGTTTTGAGCCCATGTGAGGCTCTGCTGAGATGCTGACAAACGCAGGTGGTGCCCCTCCCACATCCCTTTGGCCCACAGGCTGATGGCAGCTGAGGAGCTGGTTTTATGCCCCTTGCTCCCACCCCATTTCAAATGTGCCCTGTGGCTCCCCTTGGTTTTTCTGCCTCAGGGCTTTCTCTTTAGCTGGGGCAGGCCACCCCACTGCTCTTTCGAGGAAGCTCAATTTGGAAATGCGGGAGGCTCACACCCCTGAAGCAACAACCCTCAACAGTGAGGGACTGGAGTCCTCAAAAAACGCCTCAGCTTTCTGGCCAGAAGTAGAACAATGCTGAGCCCCCTTCCTCGTGGTTCCTTAGAGGGGCCCCAGGGGGACTGAGCCCACAGTGTAACCAGCTCAGAGAACAACAAAGTAGAAGACATTATTTGCCTGTAGAATGTCCCACATTCTGGGTTTGTCTGCTAGCTCCTTTGTGGTATCAACTACCTTGTTCCTCCATCTGCTGTATTTCCTGTAAATAAAAGTCAGCCCAAAGTTCAACTCTGCTGGCACGGCACCATAGCAGGTGATGTGGTGCCTGGCTAAACACTCCTGGCCAATCCTGGAGGTCAGTTGCAGACATGCTGTACCAATGGTCTTCTGAGTCTTAAGCTGAGGGCATTTCTGGTCCTGAGAGGGGACTGGGAGTTAGTACCCCTGGAGCGGCCTTTGATCAGCATCGGGTAGGAGTCTGTGTCTCGTACTCCAGTTTCCTTTCCTGTCAGAGGAGGTTTCTGACATATGTTCTGCACAGTTTTTCAGAGGGTCCCCAGAGGAACTGGCCCCAGGTACCTGAGTGACCCCCTCATTAATTCACTTTTTATTGTCTTTCTTCCTTCGCTACCTCACCTCCCCATGCCCTTAAAAGTACTTCTTGGGATCATCTCCCAAATAAACTTACTGGCACCCAATCTTTTTCATAAGGTCTGCTTTTGAGGGGAATCTAAACTAAGGCAAGTACTTCATAGGTGGGGCTATACACATCCTATATCACATTAATGGTGTGACACACATAATGGTGCTAAGATTGATCAGTGGTCTCAAGCAGTGACAACCAGATCCCTCCATTATAAAATTCCCCATCAACTTTGCATATAATCATTTCATCCATTGATAATTATTGCCTGAATCCATTACTTTATTAAGGGTTGTAAAAAAGGCAATTTTTCTAATCCTATCAATCCTTTTACATTTATTAATTGGAATATTTTGTGTGTGAGGAACTTTCCCTCATAAACTAGGGCATTTAGGTTGAGATGAAATAGTAGAAGAATGATAATTTAAACGCATAATTCTTCCCTACTCATTGCTAATTCTTTTTTATTCTTTTTTTTTTTTAAGATTTTATTGGGGAATTGGGGGAGGGAACAGCGTTGGAGAATCAGGGAAGGGGAACAGACAAGTTGCTGTCCTTCTGTTCTTCAGTCTAGTTGTGGAGGACATTGCTTCACTGGCCTATGTTGATATTGTGATCATTGCGCTCTGCCCGGCTGAGGCAGATCAGTCGACGGCCATTGGACGGCCGCTCAGGGCGGCTCACGGCAGCTCACGCCCGCTGCTGTACACTCACAGTAGCTTTACAGGGGCCCACTGAAGCCCCACTGCAGCCTACGCCATTGCAGGCAACTCACAGCAGCCCAGCTCCAGGTTGAGCTGCTGTTCACCATCTTAGCTGGAGAGGGCGCAGCATCACTGGCCTTCATGTGGGATCTGAACCAGTGGCCCTGCTGCTCAGAGCTCACGCTCCCAAGCCAACTCTTAACCAACGAGTCACTCAGCCAGCCCTCACTGCTAATTCTTATGACAAGAAATTGTGCCCTAGTTGCCTCCAATGATATTTAATGATATTTGTTTAATTTGAGACTCTCGCTCCCTTTCTTTCTGAGCATCAATATATACAAATGAGTATTTCTATATTCAGTGTATTTCAATCATTACCAGTCATTATGCTTTCTGATCCTCAAATTATCCCATCTGTAACCAGTGAGCATCCTTTCTTGTTGGCTGCTGTATGTCCTTTGGTCATGATCCCATTGCTCTTTGACAATGTCCTTGCTTTGACCCAACAAGATGTCCCAGACTCATGTTGTCTACTTCCTGTCCCAGACCAGGAATCAGCCATTTTTCAAAAGAGCCCTGGTTCTGGTTAGTCATTGAACACAATCTGGACACTCATTGATGGCAGGTTATCATTGCTTCTAAATTTTTCAGTGGACAGAGCTGAAAAATACATACTTTTGAACAGAAAAACAAAAGAATTTTGAGTGGCTGCTAACATTTCCAATTCAAATGTAAGATTGCAGGATTTTTACTTAACTTCACTTTTTTTTTTTTTAAGATTTTATTGGGGAATCAGGGAAGGGGAACAGACAAGTTACTGTCCTTTTGTTCTTTAGTCTAGTTGTGGAGGATGTTACTTCACTGGTCCATGTTGGTATTATCATTGCGCTCTTCCCGGGTGAGGCAGATTGGTCTCGGCCTCTGGACAGCCACTCACGGTGGCTCTTGGCAGCTCACACTGGCTGCTAGCCACTCAACGCTGGCTGCCGGCCACTCACAGTAGCTTACGGCAGCCCACTGCCACCCACACCGTTGCTGGTGACTCACGGCAGCCCAGCTCCATGTCAAGCTGTTGTTCACCATCTTAGCTGTAGAGGGCAGTGTCACTGGCCCTCATGTGAGATCCGAACTGGGGCACTGCTGCTCAGAGTTTGCGTTCCAAGCAAGCTCTTAACCAATGCACCACTCGGCCGGCCTTTACTTAACTTCTTTGGTCTTATCCTCGTAACTCTTTTTCTCACACACTGAATATCTTAGATTCTAGCATTAACACAATTACTTGCTTGCATTATCCTGTGATTTATATAAAATAGTTTCAAAAATAATGCCAGTATCTGTACTAACAATATGACTTCCAGATACATTTTTAAGAGTTCTTTGCTGCTCTTTTTGTCCTTAGAAAATATTTCTTTAAGCATGTACAGTCAATATGTTGTTAAGCCACTTGATATCATTATTTTCACTGAGTGGTTATGTATCACCAACTTGATATACACTTAAGATCTTTCAGATCTTTAAAGTCTTAGTTGTGGAGGGCACAGCTAGATCAGCTCCACGTCCAGTCACCATCTGGCTGCCCAACGGCAGCTTGTAGCCACTCAGCTCAAGGTGCTGCATTCAACCTTAGTAGCTGGTGGGCATAGCCCACCACCCCACACGGGAGTCGAACTGGCAACCCTGTTGTTAGGAGCACGTGCTCTCACCAGCTGAGCCATCCTGCCTCCTGTTGGCAGCTCAGCCGCAGCTCAGCTCAGGAGCAGCTCACTGGCCCATGTGGGAATCTAACCGGCGACCCTGTTGCTCAGAGCTTCCACTTTTAACCAACTGAGCCACTCGACCGGCCCTATTGTTAGTTTGTTTTTGCGGGGTTTGTTTGTTGGTTGGTTTATTCTTCCAGTGCTTCTTTTTGCAAATATAAAAAAATTTGTATGCATATTTATACCCCTCCCACCCCTTGATACACAAAAGATAGTTTGCTAGATACTCAGTTCTACACTTTGTGTTTTTCACCTAACAATATATCACAGAGATCACTTTGCTGCAGTGTGCCTTCCACGTTTTTTTTATAGCTGGACAGTGTTCCACTGTGTGAATGTACCACAGCTTATTCAGCCAGTCTCTTAATAAAGAACATTTGGATTATTTCCAATCTTTTGTCATCACAAATAATGTCACATGAATAACCTTGTGCATAGATCACTTTAACATTTTTTTTCCAGTGTATCTTTAGGTTAGAATCCTGGAAATGGGATTGCTGGGCCAAAGGGTAAATATATGAGTAATCATAGGGTTTTTTTAGGTATTGCCAAGTTCCCCTCCCAAAGAGCTGTACTATTTTGTATTCTCCCTAACAAGCATTTTCCAGTCATTAATTCAATAAACACATATTGAAACAGTGAGAAACATGGTACCTGTGCTCTGGACCTTACAGTCTGGTAAGGAAACGATAATGAACAGCTAATTGTACAAATAACCGTTCATGATGTGTATTGAGAAGGAGAAGTATCAACTGCGCAAGAAGAAGCCCTAACCTGATTTGGGGGGTCAGGAAGACTTCCCTGAGGAATAATGTCTAAGCTGAAATCTGATAAACAAGTAAAAATTAGCCAGGAAAAGTGGGTGGAGGAAAATATTTCAGTAAAGAGAAAATAGAAACAGAAATTACAATAATCAAATTAAGGAGAAAAGAAATTCTTTATATCAAAACCTACAGGGTACAGTGATCTTTATTCAGAAGATAATTTATAACTTCAAATTATTTTATGGTTAAAAAATGCTAAAAACAAATTAACTAAACATGTAACTTAAGACCTAGAAAGAGGGAAAAAATAAAGAAAAATAGAAGAAAATTAATAAAATAAAATAAGAAATTAATGAAGTAGAAAGGAAAAAAATAAAAGCCAGTTAAAAGTATAAATTAAAGGGCCGGCTGAGTGGCTCAGTTGGTTAAGAGCTCGCTCAAGAGTTTGAGCTCTGAGCAACAGCGGTTCGAGTCCAGCCCGAGCTGAGCAGCCG
>NW_017731360.1:6677373-6692356 GCF_001890085.2 Hipposideros armiger | reverse complement strand
CAACAGCGGTTCGAGTCCAGCCCGAGCTGAGCAGCCGCTGAGCTGCCAACAGGTAGCAGGATGGCTCAGCTAAAAAAAAAAAAAAAAGTATAAATTAAAACTGGTTCTTTGAAAATATTTCTGAAAAGTACAAAACCACTAGGAAGCCTAATTAAATTTATATACATATATACAGAGGGTACCAAAAAAATGTATACACATTTTAAGAAAGGAAGATTGTATTAAAATTGTAATACTCAATATATACCGAGAACAAAAGATGAATACAAGTCACGTTTGACTTCTGCAATTACAAGAGGTGCTCAAAATGATTACCATCAGCATCCAGACACTTCTAATTATGTTGAACTACTGTTTGAGCAATGTTGACCAAAGTGTTCACTTGTATATTTATATGGAGAGGGAGAGGAAGAAAGGAGATAGAACTATGGATACAGAGGTCGCTGAAACACTTTGAAGATAGCATTATGGCAATAAATGTGTAAGTCCACAGGAGGATAACAATCTATCAAAATATAAATCACCAAAATTGTCTCAAGAGGAAGTAGAAAAACTAAACAGACCAACAATCAAAGATTTAAAGGACTATTAAAGAATTACTATCTGGCATAGTTCTCCTCCCTCACTTTCTCTCTCCCTCTCCATCTCTCTACCTTTATGTGTATGTTGGCTCCCTGCCCTCATGTTACACAGTCTCTATGTGACCAGAAAGGGATCCCCTGGAAGCCTTAAAGGCAACTTCACTGACAGCCTCGTTCCCTTGTGAAACATAAGGAAGAGTGTGCCTGTCCTGTTCATTATAATGGAGATAATAATAGCAGCAGCAATAATAATAAAAACTCCTGACTGATTGCCCAGCTTGAGTCACAGAATGGGTCAATCACAGGACTGGCCTGGCTGGGCCATGCTCCTCCACTCCATGGCTACGGTGCTTAAGGCACCATGATTGATAACTCCTCCCAGATCACATGGAGTTAGGAGGAAACCCCAGAGAGAGCAGTGTCCTGGAGGCAGTGTCTCCGGGAAGAAAGAGTGATTAGCTGTGTCAAATGCTGCTGATGGGTCAGGTAAGATGAATGAAGGTGATTTAGGTGAGCACAGGGAGAGAAGGACTCCTGGGAGAGGGTTTAGAAAAGACTGGAGGGGAAGGAGTGGAGAGCAAGGACAACAATGCTTTTAAGGCATTATGCTGTAAAGGTGAGTTTTTTTAAAATGGGGTGATAGCTGGCAGGGAAAATCTGGTTTTATCTTATGAGACGGGAGACATCACAATGGGTTTGCTTGCGGATGGAAATAATCCAATGCATCATTGGAAGACAGGTCACTGGCTAAGAATAAGATGGGGGAGGAGGTGTTGGAAGGTTGACAAGACAGCAGAATGTACAAAATAGTCACTTAAAAGTGTGTGAGAGTGAAGGGCCTGTTGGCATACGGTGTAATTGCCAGGTAGCTTTCAGAACCCACTTGAAGTTTATGGTCGAGAACTGTGAAAATTACACAAGCTAATATATAATACATGAAAAGCACTTAGAACAGAATCTGGCACAGGGAAAATGTTATGTAAGTGTTAGCTATTATTATTCAAAATTAAGTATGGAAAGGTCTAAGGGAACCAAAATCATAGCATTAATAATTTTGTGATAAGAAGAAATCTACTCATGTTTTGTATTTTATGTATTGTAATGTTTAAGAGTATTTGGTCTATTAGAATGAAAACTATGTAACTACAATTTAAATGTGTAATGGAGTGATGGATTAAGACTATGATTACAAGTTGAAATTTTACTAAAGTAATACACAGTACTAGGACATTTAATTGAGTTTTAGGCTCACCATATTTATAGTTCAATTTTCTAGATTGATAAGAATTATTTTGTACTTAGGGAGGCTTTGTTTGTTAAGTGAGAAAATTTAAATACTTAAAAAGAAATCAAGTATATTTAAAATATCAGTGCAATTTTACAATGGTGAAGGTGTTTAATTAACTGAATTCGTAAACGGGACTGAACATTATTCAAAGTCAAAGAATAATTTAAAATTATTCTTAAAATGTATTAGGCTTCTAAATAGAATAATAAGACTTGTAAGCTGAACATAAAAGGCTGAAGAAGAACTGGTTTTGAATTTGTAATTTTAATAAACTGACTCCATTTTTAAGACCCAAAATAAACCTTCTTAATAGCCTTCTCTGCAGACAAAAAAACCATCCTCAAGGACACCAAAGACCAACAACAACAAATTCCAAGGACTGCTTCTTCTTGTGAAAGAAGAAATCAGAGCCCAAGACAAACTACCTTGCAGGGAGGTCCTGAGTGGGCACAGTGTGGAGAAGGAAGGGAATGGGTGTGGAGGGCTGGAAGGAGAGAGAAGACGGTCACACAGCTGGGGTGGGAGTTCAGAGTGAAGGGCTGAGTTTTCAAGGCAGCTGGGAGGTTTGTGAGCGAGACAACTTCAGGGGGAAAGGAGGCAACTTCAGGTATGAGTTATTCTTCATTGAATCCCCTTTTACATTATTCAGGATGTGCCAGTAAAAAGTGAACCGCTTTTACTTTGGTTGCTGACGAGTCTTTGTCCTAATACAACCCTAGGACAAGATAGATCAGGTGGGGCCCTAGTTTAGGAGAATCTGGGCACTCCAGGCAGAAAGCTGACTATTGAGACAGTCCCTACTGCTCTGTCCCAGCAAGGGGTGCTGAGTTTGGAAGGCACATGGGAAGTGGTGCTTTGGCCAGAGATGGTTTCTGAGACTCTTCCTCAGCTTGGAAGGAGCCATCCTCATTTATTTTGTGAGATAGGATTCTAACTTAATTTTTTCTTAAATGGTTAGGAAGTTGTCCCAGCACTATTCATTGAATAATCTAGCAATTTCTCATTGATTTGGAAATCCGTCTTTATCATATACCAAATTCATTTATGCATGTTGGTTTCATCTTTCTATTCTGTTTCACTGGTCATTTGTATACTCTGTTGCATTAATTTTAAATTTTTTCTATACTTTATGGTGCATTGTTAGGGCCTTACTAATCCTGGAGAGACTGCCCCTCTCAGGGCTAGTTAATTCCTAGAGATTGTAAACAATTTGCCTACAAGCACACCTTTCATATTCAAAGCAACCAGTCCCAAGCCCACAGCCACAATCATCTTTTTTATCTAAGTCTCACACACCAAGCCAATATTCCTCCTGTCTTAAATCACCTTGGGGCCAGGTGAACAATCCGTATAGCCCAAAGCCACCAAAATTATTCAAAGATCCAATCTAAACCTGCTTACCTGCTTACCCTGCCTTGTCGATTTCTTCCTGTGAAGCCCACAATAAAGACTCTAGCCCAGGTTTCCTCTTACTCCTCTGCATCCTAACTGACCCAGATGTTACTTCACGTGGCCCTGCATGGGATGGCATACCCCTTCCTCTTGGCAACTGCCAATGATAAAATCTCCTTTCAAAGGCATGCATCCACGTGTCTGTCTCTTACCCTGCCTGATTAAAACAAAATCCCAGGTACATTTTAAAACATCCATGCCAGTACCATATTGTTTTAATTTCTAAAACTTTGTAATATTTTAATGGATGGGCAAGTCCATTCTCACTCTTCTTTTTCAGACTTTTCCTGAATATTCTTATAGCTTTCTTCTTCAAATAATCTTTAGAACTGCTTTGTTAAGTTTTAAGATAAGGCCTCTGGGGATTTTGAGTTGGAATACGTAAATGTTCATATTAATTTGAGGAAAATAGGTAGATTCTAGGCATGGAGCATTTCTATTCAAGACAAGGGGGGGTGACCGGCTAGCTCAGTTGGTTAGAGCATGGTGCTGATAAAACCAAGGTTGCCAGTTCGATCCCTGCATGGGTCACTGTGAGCTGCGCCCTCCTTAAAAGAGTCAACTATGGGGCTGGCCAAGTGGCGCGCTGGTTAAGAGTTGGCTTGTGACGCCAGCTCTGAGCAGCAGGGCCCCGGTTCGGATCCCACATTAGGGCCAGTGACGCTGCGCCCTCTACAGCTAACATGGTGAACAACAGCTCGACCTGGAGCTGGGCTGCCAAAGTTGCCGGCGATGGCGTAGGCTTCAGTGGGGCTGCAGTGGGCTGCCATGAGCTACCATGAGTGGCTGGCAGCCAGCGTGAGCTGCCAAGAGCCTCCTTGAGCGGCCGAGCGGCCGTCCGGTGGCTGGTGACCGATCTGCCTCACCTGGGAAGAGCACAATGATAATACCAACATGGGCCAGTGAAGCGACGTCCTCCACAACTAGACTGAAGAACAAAAGGACAGCAACTTCTCTGTTCCCCTTCCCCAATTCCCCAATAAAATCTTAAAAAAAAAAAAAGTCAACTATGCCATTGTAGCATGAAAGCAATGTGTAACCAATGACCACGGCTGTTCCCCAATAAGATTTTTTAAAATAATAATAATAAAAAAATAAAATAGTAAACCGCTTTAAAAAAAAAAAAGACAAGGTATATATCTCCAAGTCTTCTTCCATGTCCCTCAGTGTGTACACTTTCTGTAAGTTTATTTCTAGTTATTTTCTGTCTTTGTTTATATTATGAGTGGTACCCTCCCCTACTGCATTTTCTAACCACTTTGTATTGTTCATTGGGAATGTTATTGATTTTTGTGTATTTATTTTGTAATTGGCAGTGTTCCTGAACTCCATAGTTTTAATGGATTTTGAAATTTTCAGATATATAATCATATTAACTTTAAATAATGATTATTTTGCCTCCTTTATTCTAGTATATATACCTCTTTTTATGTGTTCCCATAATTAAATCAATGAGAGCTCTCAGAACTATGTTAACTAAGAGTTGTGGTAGAACAATAAACATTGTTCTTTACCTAATGGGCCTAGTTCTAGAGTTTCATTGTGAAGCATAATGCTTAAAGTTGGTTTGAGACACTTAAAAAAATAATTATAAGAAAGTATTTTATTCCTATTTTATTAATATTTTTAAAACTTAGTTATGGATATTCAATTCATCAAATGTGTTTTCATTATCTTTTAATAATATTATATGGTTTTCTTTTTCTACTTATTAAGATAAATTATATTAATAGATGTTCTAGTATTTATTTATTTATTTATTTATTTATTTATTTATTCCTGTAAAGAATACCACTTGGTCGTGGTATATTTTTCTTTTAAACCATTACTGTAGTCTATTTTCTAGAATAAATTATATTACTACATTCATTAATACTGAACCAACTTAACATTCTTATAATAAATGCCACTTGATCCTGCCATATTTATTTTCTAATACACTATTAGGTTCTCTTTGCTAATATTTTTTAAAGGGTATAAACTCAGTTGCACAAGAAACATCACATTTCTCATTCTGTCACAATTTTATTCAGAAGTTTTGCATCAATAGGAGTAAGTCAGGTTGGTCTATCCTTTTCCTTTTCTACACTACCCTTGAGTTTGATTTTACTAAAGAAAACCAGAAATACTTCCTTATTTCTCTGAACCCAAGAACAATTGTCCCTATTAATCGATGCAAACTGCTCAATATGTAGGGTACATTATGCCCATGTTATACTTGAGGAGACTGAGGTTCAGACCTGCCATCATTAAGCCTGGTATCAAGGTCTCTTGGAGGCAAACTTCGTCAAGAAAGGTAATGAAGCACCGTGGTTAAGAGTTTGGGCTCTAGGACTGGTTAACCAATCAGGTAACCTGGGACAGGGTTCCCCACCCCCAGAGGTCTTATGAGAATTTAACAAGATGATTGTGCATAGAGCTGATAACAATGCCTGGCACATAGTAATCACCAAATAGACAGGAATTGAAAAACAGAACAGAACAAAACCCAGAAGACTAGTGGGTTCTTTAGGAGGATCCTGTCCCCAAAACTCTAGGATAGTGCAACCAACATCACTTACTCATATTGACGCAAAACTTCTGAATAAATTGTGACATAATGAGAAATATATTTCTTGTGCAACTGAGCGAGATGGCTTAAAAATCTAAATGAAATAATAATGTGCTAGAAACATGTACAGATGAATAGTTTTTATAACCTTGGAGTAGGAGCAGCAAAGGGTGCCAGCTAAAACATAGGATAAGTATGCCCCCATGCAATATTTGGGACATATTTATACCTAAAAAGTACGAGGTCAGACAATTAAGTTCGCAAACTCAACCTACAAAAAGTGCTACATAACTCATTGCTGAATATCACTACAGTCACCTTTGGAAGTACTCCCTTTGGGAAGCTATGCTCCGACTCCAGCGCCTAATTCACCCTTCAAAGCAATTTTGGAACTCTTTTTCTGGAATGGCCATCAGAGCTGTCCTCATATTACCCTTAATGTCCTGAATGTCATCAAAATATCTTCCTTTCAATATTTCCTTTATCTTCATGTAAAGAAAGAAGT
This sequence comes from Hipposideros armiger, assembly GCF_001890085.2. Classification (NCBI taxonomy): domain Eukaryota; kingdom Metazoa; phylum Chordata; class Mammalia; order Chiroptera; family Hipposideridae; genus Hipposideros; species Hipposideros armiger. The sequence continues at coordinate 6,685,979 of NW_017731360.1, read as the reverse complement.
CATTGGGGGCCAAATCAGGTGAGTAGGGAGGGTGTTCCAATACAGTTATCTGTTTACGGGCTAAAAACTCCCTCAAAGACAGTGCTGTGTGAGCTGGTGCATTGTCGTGATGCAACAGCCATGAATTGTTGGCGAAAAGGTCAGGTCGTCTAACTTTATCACGTAGCCTTTTCAGCACTTCCAAATAGTAAACTTGGTTAACTGTTTGTCCAGTTGGAACAAATTCCTAATGAATAATCCCTCTGATATCAAAAAAGGTTAGCAACATTGTTGCAACAAGTTTGTGAACTTAATTGTCACACCTCGGATTTCTTGTTTATTTGAAATTCAGATTTAACTGGGTGTCCTGTATGTTTATTTGCTAAATCTAGCAACCCTTAGAAGGAGAGGCCTTTCTAAAAAATAAAAAATAAACGATCAACTACATTGATAATCAAATAAATGAAAATAAACACGAGAAGGCACTTTTGCCTATCAGATAGATGAAGATTAAAAATTGGCCAAATCCACATGGAGTAGAGAGTGGGAATGGAGTCAATGGAATTGTAATAGATAAGCATGATATTGGGGGTGGGAGGGCAATAGATGGGGGGAGAGGGGTTGTTACTTTGTGAGGGGTGAGAAGGATAACTATTGCATTGTTCTGTACACCTGAAACTAACAATAAAATAAAATAAAATAAAATTTTAAAAAATTGGCCAAATCCAGTATTTGTGAGGGTTTGAGGAAATAGGCATGACCACTCTAACCAGAACCTTTATTCTTGCTTCCTCGATGGTTCCAACCCTATAGACACCTGACCCTGGTATCTGCTTCCTCACTCTTCATTCATTCGTCAACCCACTGGAGCCTGACTTCTGCCACTACCATGCCATTAAACTGATCTTGTTTCATCTCAAAACTCAAATAAACATTTCTTAGTCTTTGCCTTATTCAATTTCTTTGATGCTGTTTACTATTGTCTCCTTCTTGAAACACCCTCTTCCCTTAGCTTATGTGGCCCTTCCTACCCCCGGTTTTCCACTTATTTTTTTTCATCACTCCTTCCCAGTTTTTTCCTTTATCCATCTCTTCAGTTTTGGCACTTCTCCCATTTCCCTAGTAGGTCCTCTTCCGTTCACAGGCTCCATGGGCAGATCAAGGACTCTCCCACCCACATCTGTCTTCAGACCTCCAGACCTACAAATCTAATAGTTTACTAGCTTTCAGTGTTCCACAGGGTGCTTCAAACTCAAATGACCCAAAGGAAAAACATCATCTTCACCCCAATCTTCGCCATCTCAGAAAATGCCACTACTATCTAACCAATTGTTCAAACCAGAAACCTGAATGTCATTCTTACCTGCTTTCTCTCCTTCTCCACCCACATTAAAACCACCAGCTATTCTGCCTCTTCTCCCATCCATCTACATCTTGTCATTCCCACTGTCACCAAATCACCCAAACAAACGTCAACTCCTCCACCTTCTTCACTCCCTACAATCCAAGACAAAAACAGGAAAAGTGTGCAAACAGGAAATTTGCAGTTCAAATGATGGAAAAACATGAAAAAGTGGTCAACCTGGTTAGTAATTAAACATCCGACTTAAAAATTAATGAAGAACAAAAGTGAGATACTGTTTTTGCTTTAAAAAGCAGCAAAGATAATGACAATACACAGTATTAATGAAGTTCTGGAGAAATGGAATATTCTCACATTGGTATAGACCCTTTTGGAGAGCAGTTTTCAATATCTGCCAAAATTCTAAATGAGCAGAAACAGAACCCAGGAATTCCTCTTCTAGGAATTTATTCTAAGGAAATGATCGGGTGTGACGTTCACTACAGAACTGTCTTTAAGAGCTAATAACCCTGAGCACCTACTCTGGGCAATTTCTCATTTAATCCTCACAGCCAAAAGGAAACACCTCATCTGGGAGTATGGACCCCATTATACAGATGAGAAAACTGAGAGTTAAACTAAGAACTTTTCCCAGGATGCTTGTAAGCTCCAGGGCCAAAACCACAGCCTGAAAGCCCACAGTCTGTTATCTCCTCAACATAAAGACCTTGACCTTTGGCGGGAGCAGGTTCTGGGTACCTCCTGATTGGGTGGGTCAGTGGGGTGGGGGCAGTGCAGCACATGCCAAGAAGACATATATGGACCCACAAGAGCAGCTCTAGAATCTATTCTGACGCCTGGAAGCAGCCATCTGTTTGTGAGGAGGAAGCCTAGGGGTCTCATTTTGACATTGTACTTACATAGAAAACATGTGGTTTTACTTAACTGGCTTGGGGGAGCTGATGGATATTACAGAGAAGTGTTTCAGTTAGGAATTGTTTCTAGAAGCAGGTAAGCCAGCTAACAGTGGCTTGAGTAAGGGATTTTATTTTGTCTCTAGTGCCTTTATGGTGGATTCTTCTATCCCCTGCTCTGCCATTCTGCCATTCTGGCATCACAGATGAATACAGAAGGAGGGGGAATAGATATGGAAAATGCAACAAGCAGAGTCTTCCACAGGGATGGTAAAGTTTGCCAAGCCACACCTTGGCACTACCACTATGGAGCCTTGATTTAAAAGGGGGAAAAAATTCTAAGAGCTTTGAAAATCTGCTGGTCAGAGGAGAAGCTGGAAGACGTTTTGGAGAAACCCTGTATCTTCAAAGCCCCCTGCATTTCTGTATCTACTGGTTGGGAAGTCTTTCATTTCACCTGGGCTCCCTGAGAGTATATGCTATGGCAGCTTTGGCAGTGACATTGGCCTTCTCAGGAACACGGGCAGTGACAGTGGGCAGAGTCCTCCAAGAGCCTTCCCAGTGGGGCCTCCGCTGGACGAGAGCTGATGCCACCAGGGGACAGTAGCTTACTAACTAGTTTGGGGAGCCCTGTACCTATAAACTGGCTCTAAAATTTTTATTTTTTTTATTTACAAAACCACCCTGATTTGTAGCATTTGCTGATTTCTATGGTGTAAATACTCCCACAGTATAACAACCAGCTCACAGAATTCTTAAATATTTAGTGATCAGTTCTTGAGAGCCTGCACATGCCAACTCTAGCACACCACTCCTGGGAGACTTCTTTTGGGGGCCTTCTTCTGGGGGCCCTCTGAGGAGCGACTAAGGATTCGTCATCACACAAATGGAGTATTAAGTCATTATAAGTTGAGTATGAAAAGGTCATCAGGCAATTAAACCCAACTTTGTAGTAGCAAGCTAATGGTTAGATACTTGGGCTATACTTGCATTAAAATTTTTCCACACATGTCCTCATTATAACATAGACAACTATGCAGATCCACTCATTCAACAGGTATTTATTGAGAACCACCTCTGTGCCAAAGACTGTTTGAAACTCTAGGTCTGAATAGAGTGAACTATTCAGAACTAAACTCATGGAGTTTACACTGTAGTACATAAGAAACGTCAGGTAGTTATAATTATTATGAAGAAAATTAAAGCAGCAAAAGGGATAGAGAGTGAGAGGACTTGATTTTAAGTGGAATTCCAGGAGGCCCTTGCTGATGAACTAATATTTGAGAAGAGATGAAAATGAAGCGAGGAAGGAAGCCAGAATTGGTCCAGGGGGAGCATTCTGGGCAGAAGCAAGAACACAGAGAAAGGCCCTGAGAGGGAAACAAACTGGGCAGGAGTGAGGAACACGTGGCTAGAGCTCAGTGAACAGGGAGAGAGGGCAAGGTGTGAAATGAAGTTCCAGAGGTAGGTAGAAACCATATTATGTACACTATGCACGACTCTGCATTTTATTCTAAATGTGATGAGAAGACACTGGAGAGTTCTGAGCAGGGAAATAATGATACCTCCTCTGTGGTATAAAAGGAGATTGTGTCAGCATCATGTGGGTGGTAAGAGAGGAAGCAGGGGGACCAATTAGGACGGTGTTGCTACAGTTTGGGTAAGAGACGGTGGTGGTTTGAGTTAGGATATTAGAAGTGGAGGAAGTAAGAAGTGGTTAGATTGAAATCGAGCTTACAAGATTTAACAAAGAACCGGATATGAGATGAAGGAAAAAGAAGATGAATCTCAGATAATCTCAGTATTTTTGTGCTCCCCACCCAAATACTTGGGTTTGCTGCAAAAGAGCAGGTTTGGGGTGGGGAAAACAAAAGATTCAATGGAATGATAATATGTCTATTTTGTCTTTGTTCTTGAAGGATATTTGTGCTGAGTGTAGAACTGTGAATTGACTATATTTTTTTAGCATATTAGACATCCAGGAGAAAAATAACCATAAAGGTGACATTTTCAGACAAACAAAAACTGAAACAGTTTGCTACTAGCAGATCAAATACACCAAAGACATTCTAAATATTTTATTATAGGCAGACAAAAAAATGATCCCAAGTAGAAGGTCTAAATGAATATTGACTGTAAATAATAATAATAATAATATCTTGAGGTTTAAAAATTAAATATTTCAGTCAAAAGGCAAAGATTGCCAGACTGGATAATAAAAATCCAACTATAAGCAATCCATCTAAAGCATAAATATACAACAAAAAAAAAGTCGAAAATAGAAAGGTAGAAAAAACATGCTGTACAAATACCAAACAAAAGAAAGTTCACATAGCCAGATTAGTTATAGAACAAAATACACTTTAAAGCCAAAAACATTTCATAATGGAGGGAGGGGGTAATTCCATAATGATAAAAATTCATTATGGGGGGCCAGCCGAGAGGCTCAGTTGGTGAAGAACGCGAGCTCTGAGCAACAGGGTCACCGGTTCAATTCCCACATGGGCCAGTGAGCTGCGCCTAAGCTGAGCTGCCACTGATCTGCCAACAGGTGGCAGGATGGCTCAGCTGGTGAGAGCACGTGCTCTTAACAACAAGGTTTCAGATTCAACACCCGCATGGGATGGTGGGCTATGCCCACCCACAACTAAGATTGAACACAGCACCTTGAGCTGAGCATCAGCAAGCTGCTGACGGGCAGCCAAATGGCGAATGGACTTGGAGCTGAGTTAGCTGCACCCTCCACAACTAAGACTGAAGGACAACAACTTGGCTGTTCCCCTTCCACAATTCTCCAACACTGTTCCCCTTCCCCAATTCCCTAATAAAATCTTTTTTTTTAATTAATTACAAAATAAATTTTTCATAAAAATGTACCTAATAACATGCTTTTTTTTTTTTTTTAGCTGAGCCATCCTGCCACCTGTTGGCAGCTCAGCGGCAGCTCAGCTCGGGCCGGACTCGAACCGCTGTTGCTCAGAGCTCAAACCTTTGAGCGAGCTCTTAACCAACTGAGCCACTCAGCCAGCCCACCATGCTTTTTAAAAGGTAAAAATTTTTTTAAATGGCAGAACAACAAGGAAAACAGACAACTCCACAATTATAGCAGGAGATTTTAATTTATTTCAATAATTGCTGGGACAGCAGACAAAAAAGTCAGTAGGAGCATAGAAGTTTTAATGATTAACAAGCCTGACCTAGTAGACATATATAGAACACAGAATCCAACAACTGCAGAATCTGCATTCTTTTTTTGGCGCACATGGAACATTTACAGAAATCTATCATGTCCTGGGCCATTAAGCAAGTCTGAACAAATTTCAAAGTATTGGAATCATACAGAATATGTTTTCAGGCCACAGTGCAATTTATGCTATAAATTAGTAAGAAAAGGTAAACTAGAAAACCTCTATATATTTGGAAATTAAGAATTATACTTCTAAATAATCCATGTTATTCACTGATGGCATAAAACCATGATGATATTATCTTCTGAGGGTTAGAAAGAAAAATAAGATAAAGTTAAAATAGACAGCAACAATAGCATATAAATTGGAGGCTAGTTAATGGAGTCAAAGTGTTTTAAAGTTGTTGCATAGTTCAGGAGACAAAAGACATTGAATAATTTTAGATTGATAAGTCAAGTTGAAATTATCAGGGTAACTACTATAAGAATAGAAACAGCAGTAAGCACTTTTTCCAAGCTGATGGAAGGGGAAAATAAAACAAAAAAAACAAGACAAAATAATAAGCCTCTCTCATAATTAATAGAAGAAGCAGACAAAACTATATATAAGCATATGTAAGATTTGAAAATGTGTGTACTTCCACATGGGTGGTAAAAATGCTGCTTCGGGCTGTATCTGGGGACTGGGTAGGATGTGGGTTGTGGGGGAAGACTTACTCAACTTCCTTCTTCCAGTTTCTACATCTCACTACCTGAAGGCTTTTTCTAATGCTGCAAAGGCCTCTCTGCCCCGAGAGTGACTGACAGGATAGGTACATAAATACCCCAGCTCCCTCGCCCCTCTGGTGAGATCACACTGACACTTTCCACAGTTTCCTCACAGACTTTAGCTCCAGTTGTGCAGCATGGTAACCTACATGATCACACACCCTTTATCTGCAGCTCTCCCTTCCCTGTATCATGCCTCCACTCCTCTGCTGGTGTTTTCTTCACTACCTGAAGAACTGTGTGTACTTACATCTACATCTCAGGGTTGGCTGCAGGGGTAAGCAGGTCCTGTGTTAAGAGAGGCAGTTGCCAGGTGACCAGTTAGCTCAGTTGTTTAGAGCGTGGTGCTGATAACACCAAGGTTGCCAGTTCGATCCCCGCATGGGCCATTGTGAGCTGCGCCCTCACTGAAAGAGTCAACTGTGCCATTGTGGCATGAAAGCAATGTGTAACCAATGACCATGGCTGTTCCCCAATAAAATTTTTTGAAAGAGAGAGAGAGAGAGAGAGAGAGAGAGAGAGAGAGAGAGAGAGAGAGAAAGTTGCCCAAGTGACTACTAGACAAAAAAACTCCTCCTCTTAGTGGCTGCTGCTCCCGGGGTATGTACTCAAAGAAGCCATGGACCTGGACCCATGGGAGCCTTGGGAGCACCTTCTCTGTTTGGCAGGGAGGTACAAAACTCAGGTTTGGACTGGCCAGTCTATAGTCCTCACCTGGGGAGAAAGCTGGGAGGACCCAGTGTGCTTCTCTTGGAGCTAAAATAGAATTTTTGTGAGGATTGAATTATGTAATGCTTGTAAAATGCTTAGCATAGTATCTGGTACATAGGAAATAATCAATAGATGGTACCATTATTATTATATTTACCATAAGCTTGTTTATAATAACAAAACAAAAAAAATGGAAACAGGGCCGGCCGAGTGGCTCAGTTGGTTAAGAGTTGGCTTAAGAGCGCAAGCTCTGAGCAACAGGGCTGCCGGTTCGATTCCCACATGGGCCAGTGACACTGCGCCTGAGCTGAGCTGTCGCTGAGCTGCCAACAGGTGGCAGGATGGCTCAACTGGTATAACAAGATTGTCTGTTCGACGGTGGGCTACACCCACCTGCAACTAATACTGAACTCGGCACCTTGAACTGAGCTGCCACCTGGATGGCTCAGTGGATAGAGCCTGCGCTCTTAACAACAAGGCTGCTGGTTCAACTCCCGCATGGGATGGTGGCTACACCCACCCACAACTAAGATTGAACACAGCTCCTTGAGCTTAGAGGCCACAAGCTGACGGGAAGCCAGATGGTGACTGGTGCCTTCCACAAAGAAGATTGAAGAACAACAACTTGGCTGGTCCCCTTCCCCAACTCCCCAACACTGTTCCCCTCCCCCAATTCCCCAAAAAATCTTTAAAAAAATAAATAAAGGAAACAACCTAAATGTCTATCCATAGGAAATTGGTTAAATAAAGATGTTACATACATACATACAGTGGGATTCTGTGCAGCCATTAAAAATTGTGATGTGGATGTATACAGTCGTCCCTCATTATCTACAGGGGGATTGGTTCCAGGCCCCTCCGTGAATACCAAAATCCATGGCTGTTCAAGACCCTTATAAAAAATGGTGTAGTAATATTTGCATATAACTTACACACATCCTCCCATATAGTTTAACCCTTCATCGGGTGCAACTGATCTCACAGATTCACTGCACACAAATTTTCAAATATCTAACAGTTAAGTATCATGACTCATCGCTTCTGTTTCCTCTCTCTATCATAACCTATTGCCAGTCGTGTTTGTGACTTAGTATAGTAAAGACATGTTTCATAGTAGCATCTTTGTGTGCAATGAATCTGTGAGATCAGTTGCGCCCAACAGAGGGTTAAATCACCTCTAGGTTACTCCTAATACCTAATACAATGTAAGTGCTATGTAAATAGTGGTTGAACTGTATTGTTCTGGGAATAATGGCAAGACAAAAAAGTTTGTACATGTTCAATACAGAGGCAACCATGGTAGACTTAACTACATAGTACACAACAGCAACAACATAACTTTTTTTTTAATATTTTCAATCCTTGGTTGGTTGAATCCACAGAAGCTGTGCACACAGAGGGCTGACTATACTTGTTAATGTGGAACACTGTTCATGGACTTATCATTTAGTAGAAAAAAAGCAGGTTATATATCAGTATATGTACTATAACCTGATTTTATGTTTAAATGAAAGCTTGTATGAATGTATATAGAGGTATGTGTAATTAAATGTATAAATGCTTAGAAATATGTTGGAATGAGACACACCAAACCATTAACAGTGGTTATCACTGCAACATGAGTATATTTTTTTATGCTTATTTGTATTTTAATTTTTTGTTTTTAAGATTTTTATTGGGGAATTGGGGGGATGGGAACAGTGCT
>NW_017731360.1:6674287-6676138 GCF_001890085.2 Hipposideros armiger | reverse complement strand
GGGATAGTTAGCTATGCCCCCCCCCCCCGCGCAACTAAGACTGAACACGGCACCTTGAGCTGAACGGCCAGATAGTGACTGGACTTGGGGCTGAGCTAGCTGCACCCTTCACAACTAAGACTGAAGGACAACAACTTGGCTGTTCCCCTTTCCTAATTCCCCAACACTGTTCCCCTTCCTCAATTCCCCAATAAAATCTTTAAAAAAAAAAATTTGTGGTCCAGATTGACAAAGAGCTCCAAATGAGGTCTGCCCAACACATAGCAAGTAAAAAAAAGAGTGCAAAGGAAGCTTTATCCAGCTGTTTTTTTATTGTGATGAACTATACATGATATAAAATATACCATTTTAATCACTTTCAAGTGCACAGTTCAGTGGCATTAAGTATATTCACATTGATGTGCAAGCACCACCACCATCCATTTTCAGAGCATTTCATCTTCCCAAACCGAAACTCTATGCCCATTAAATAATAACTCCCCATTTCTCCTTCCACTCAGCCCCTGCAACCACGTTTTTACTTTACGTCTCTATGAATTTGACTACTCTAAGCATCTCATATAAGTATAATCATACATTATTTGTCCTTTCATGTCTGGCTTATTTCACTTAGCATAATATCTTCAAGGTTCATCCATGTTGAAGCAGAATTTCCTTCCTTTTTGAGGCTGAATAATATTCTGCAATATGTATCTACCACGTTTTTTGTTTGTTTGTTTGTTTGTTTGTTTAATTTTATTAGGGAACAGCCATGGTCATTGGTTACACATTGCTTTCATGCTACAATGGCATAGTTGACGCTTTTAAGGAGGGCACAGCTCACAGTGGCCCATGAGGGGATCGAACTGGCAACTTTGGTGTTATCAGCACCGCACTCTAACCAACTGAGCTAACCAGTCACCCCTACCACGTTTTGTTTATCCCTTCATTTGTTGATGGACATTTAGATTGTTTCTGCCTTTTGGCTGTTGTGAGTTGTGCTACTCTGGACATCAGTGTTTTACCCAGTTTTTTAATGGAAGGTCACCACACATCATTCTGTGCCTGCCTTTGCTCCAATTGCTAAGTAGGTTGAGATTTCACTAACATTTAGTAAGCAGCTACTGAGCTCCAGAAACTAGAGTAAGTGCTTTTTACCCATTGTTTTATGTAAATCCTCAAAATAGCCCTGTGAGTGAAGTAAGCACAATTATCCCCATTTTACAGATGAGGATACACAGACTCAAGGAGGCCAAGTAACATGTACAAGGCCACTCACTGTATCAGACAGGCAGGATGGGCTAAGTTATGCTGTAATAACAAATGACCCCAAAATCTCAGAGACAATTTTTTTTCCCAGATGAATATTTATTTCTCACTCATGTTGTATGTCATCATACGTCAGCTTGTCTCTATTCCATGTTGTCGTCACTCCAGGCTGATGGAACAGCCCCTCTCAGGGACATTGCTGGACTCATGGTGTAGAAAAATATAGCAGACCACAAGCTAGCTCTTAAAATACCTGCTTAGAAGTGACATGGCCATTTACACCCACATTTAACTGACCAAATCAAGTCACAGGGCCGTTTCTATCCACATTTCATTGACCAAATCGAGTTCCATGGCCATTCCTGAATTCAACAGGACAGAGACATACAAGTATACAACCCTCTCTCAGTACAGACAGCAAGTCGTTTGAACAGAAATGTGATCCAATGACCTAGGGTTGCTCCTGGAGCTGAGAGAGGGGATAGCAAAGCTATCAGGGAAACCAACAGGTGTTCAGGCTGGGTCCACTTTGCCAAAGTAGAAACCGAAGTTGGTGAGAGCCCCAGAAATGTTCTATCTCCAGAGGACTGACCCACATTAACC
>NW_017731360.1:6619287-6669287 GCF_001890085.2 Hipposideros armiger | reverse complement strand
ACACCCCCACTTCAAATGGTGATATAAGTGCTTTACAGAACAAAAACAAGAGTAAGGGGAAAGAGAGTGTTGGGGCATGGGATGGTCTTTAAGGAGGTGACATTTGAATGGATCTGAAGGATAAGGGGTTAGCTCTCCAAAGATCTGGCTGAAGAGAAATTAGGTCCAGGTAGAAGGAACAGCAGATACAAAGACCCTGAGGCAGGTGTGTGAGGCCAGCATGACTGGAGCATAGAGGGGAGAATGAAAGGAGATGAGGCCAGGTCATACAGAGCAGGGAGAAGAGTTTCATTTTGTTCCAGTGTCTTAGGAAGCCTCTGGAGCAGTTGAAGCAGAAGACTGGCTTGATGTGATTTTTTTTTTTAAGTTCTTTTGGCTGCTATGAGAAAAATAGGTTGTAGTAGGGCAAGAGTGGAGGTAGGGAAACAATAGAACGCACATGTTGGAGGTACAGCCAACAGGCAAATGAGTTCCGTGTTAGGGAAGAAAGAGGAAGAAGGAAAGGGAAGAAGGATGGTGTGTAGGCAAAGAAAGAAATCAAGTGGATAAATGTGGTCGGCGTGGAATCTTGCTTACTAACAAGGCATCTCCCATCTGATCACATGCTGAAGGTGGGAATGGGGTGAACAAACAGTCAAAGTAATACAGGTCTATTTTAAATTCCCTCTCGGAGCCTCAGTAACCTGATCTGGAAAAGGAGATGGTTGGAATAGCTTCAGTGGTTTTCAGTGGGGGTGGAAACGCCCACCACAGAACATTGACATTTAGAGGAGGAGACCAGGGATTCCAGACATCCGGAAATATGGATGTCCCACACAATAAAGAATGGTCCTGTGTCCCACTTTTAAATGCCCCACTGCCCATTTATAAAGATGAAAAAACTGTGAAATTATCTGACCTTTAATCTAATTCCACTTTGCAGACAAGTATTGCTTCTAAAAATACTTCCCAGGAAAGCAACTCAAGTGAAAATCAAGGGATTTGATCTGTTTAGAAACTTGCCCAAGAATTGATTTTGGAAGAGCATATTACCAGGAGCAATGCTCCTAGTTTTTGAAGTGCAATACACCTCTACCAGTCTACAGTAAAGCTGTGGCATCCAGGGTGATTCTATGTATAGGTGCAAACATCTATTTCTGGCTCTTCTAGGGTAATCATGCCTAGGTATTTACAAATTTAAAATGCACTTTATTATGAATTACTTTCCTTTTATTTCTCCCTTTTTTACAGTTGAGATTGTAATCCTAAACACATTATATAAACTAATTTAGTTCTCAAAACAATCCTATGAGGAAGACACTGTCATTGGCCCCATTTTATAGATTAAGAAACTGAGGCACAGAATAGTACCCAGTTCACACAGCTAATAAGCAGCTGAGCAAGGAATTTGAACCCAAGAAGTTTACTCTAAAATTCATATTGTCAAAAGCACTACATCATATAGACCTTAGGTAGGTTTTCCATGAATTTCATCTCAGGACGGTAGGGTTGTTACTAAATATTGGTCTGATAAGGATGAGGTCCAATGGCCTAGATGCTCTCTAGGTCTCTCCCAGCCCTAAAATCCTAAAATCCGTCCACTCTGGCTGTGTACCTAAACAGCTCTTCTCATTCACTTTAACTTTATGCTTGGAAGCACAGTGAACTTCCTGAAAAGGAACAGTGTTATGTCAAATTACTGAGGATCTTGTTTTTTCTTTAACCACAATAATACCTTGCAAGTCTGCTGAAGATACAATACAGACTCTCTCAAACATTGCTGGTGGGAGGGCAATGAGTGGCCCCTCCTCAACAGAAATGCAGTAACATACTATGTCCTTTGGCTCTGGCTTCACTTCAGAAAATCTTTCCTAAGGAAATATGTTTTTATTGTGGTAAAATACACATTACATCAAATTTAGCATTTTAAAGTGTGCAATTCGGTAGCATTTAGGACAGTCACAATGTTGTGCAACCAGCCCCACTATCTACTGCCAGAACATTTCATCACCCCAAAAGGAAACATCATATCCATTAGTCATTACCCAGTCACCCCTCTGCTCTAGCCTCTGGCAACCAGTAATCTACTTTCTGTCCTCTATGAATTTTATCTATTCTGGATATTTCATATAAATGGAATCCTACAATATGTGACCTTCTGTGTTTGGCTTCTTTCACTCAGCATAATGTTTTCAAGGTTCATCCATATTGTAGCACGTATCAGTACTTCATTCCTTTTTTGTTTTAGTTTTTTTATTGAGGTAAAAGTCACATAACATAAAATTAAACATTTCCAAGTATACAACTCAGTGTCACCTATTACATTCACAATGTTGTGCAACTACCACTCTATTTAGCTCCAAAACATTTTCATCACCCCAAAATAAAAGCCATACCCATTAGGCAGTTAATTCTCATTCTCCCCTCCCCCTAGTCCCTGGAAACCATCAATCTGCTTTTTGTTTCTATGGATTTACGCACTCTGGATATTTCACATAAATGGAATCTTGTATTTTGTGACTATTTTGTCAGGTTTCTTTCACTTAACATGATGCTTTCAAGGTTCATCCACATTGTAGTATGTATCAGTACTTCATACTTTTTCATGGGTAAATAATATTCCATTGTGTGGTTATACCTTCTTATCCATTCTTCCATTGATGGAAATTTGGGTCATTTCTACATTTTGGTTATGATGGATAGTGCTGCTGTGGACATTTGTGTACAAATTTTTGTTGGAACACCTATTTTCAATTCCTTTGAGTATATACTAAGGGTAGAATTGCTAGGGCATATGAAATTCTATGTATAAGTTACTGAGAAACTGCCAAATTGTTTTTCCACAGTGGCTGTACCATTTACCATTTTACATTCCCAACAGCAATGTTCCAGTTTTTCTATCTCCACATCCTCCCAACATTTGTTTAGGGTTTTTTGTTTGGTTGGTTTTTATAGCTATCCTAGTGGGTATGAAGTGGTATCTCATTGTGGTTTTGATTTGCATTCTCCTAATGGCTAATGACACTGAACATCTTTCATGTGCTGATTGGCTCTTTGTATATCTTCTTTGGAGAAATGTCTAGTCAATCTTTTGTCCATTTTTAAATTGGGTTGTTTGTCTTGTTGAGTTCTACCTAAGGAAATAATTTTTAATTTGAAAACATATTTAAACATAAAGATATGCATCACATATTACTTATAATAGTTAAAAGACAAACAGTGAAACTAATGTCTACCAATAGAGATACAAATACAGTCCCAGTGATCACAGTGCTCTCTGTCTTGTCAGCAAGGCACAAGAAAAACAATGAATTCAGTAAGTATACAGTAAGTCCCCGACTTAGGAACATTCGAGTTGCAAACTTTCACAGATAACAACGGACCTCGCATTGTTAACATTCGTAGATGCGAACAAATCACGAAGGTAGCTCACGTGTCTGGCGGACACTGTCACAGTTGTGTTGCTGTGTGCTTACTGTCCAGTGAGATAGTGTACAGTAGTCCAGTGCTCAACCAGAGCCCAGGATGTCCCGAAGCAAGAGGAAAAGCAGTGGTGATGTGGAGGGGACTGCTAGGAAGCGCAAAGACTCACTTTGCCAGACTTACGAACGAATCTGACTTACAAATGTTCTCCCGGAACAGAACTCGTTCGTAAGTCGGGGACTTACTGTACCACAGTAAGAGGGGTGGGAAGGGTGACAGGGACTCTTTCCCAGACAGGTGAAGAAATGTGAGGGTTAAGTGTGTGCAAGGCAGGAAGAATGGCCTCAACCAGAGTTGTAAAAGAGATACACTTGTAGAACTACAACCAGTTTTTTAACCTGTAGTGTAAGGTTCAGGGTAGAGAGTTAGGAAGGAGCTGGTGCAAGAAGGGTCTTTTGTGCTAAACCTTTACCTGAAAGCTCAGGGAGCTTCAGAAGCAGGTGACATGATAACTTTATGTTTTGGAAAGATCATTCGGACAGCCACATGGAGGATGGGCGATGGTGGGACGAGACTAGGGTCTAGTCAGGAGGTATTACAAGGCAGAATAAACTAAGTCAGTGACTGTAGGGAGAGAAGAAATAAGAAAGTCATGGATCAGACATAATCCCTGTATCATAGGTCCTGCCTGTTATGGACTGTGCCCCACATCCTCCGCCCCCCACCTTCCGCAAAAAAAAACAACACAAAAAACAAACAGTATGTTGGCATCCTAACCCACAGTACTTCAGAACGTAACTTTATTTGAAAATAGGGTCATTGCAGATGTAATTAGTTAAGATGAGGTCATATCGGAGTAGGGTGGGCCCCTGATCCAATGTGACTGGTGTCCTTATAAGGAGTCATGTGAGGATAGAGACACAGGGATAATGCCATGTGGTAATGAAGGCAAGGAATGGCAGAGGCTGCCAGCAAACCACCCAAAGCTAGGAAGAGGCAAGGAAAGATTCACCTAAAGCTTTCAGAGGGGGCAAGGCCCTATTGACACCTTGATTTTGGACTTCTTACCTCCAGAACTATGAGACAATAAATTTCTGTTGTTTAAGCTACCTAGTCCATGGTACTTGGTTATGGCAGCTCTAGGAAACCAATACATTCCCACTTACTTAGGATGCAGTCCTGGCATAATAATTAAGGTATTTATGTACATAAATACCGATCACTAACATTTCTTGAGTGTTTACTCTGTGTCAAGCTGTGTTTTAAGTACTTTACTCAGAGCAACCTATTTCATCCTCCCAATTCCTTGTGAGGAAGAGTCTGTTATTATTCCCACTTCATATGCATTAAGAAAACTAAAACACAGAGTGGTCAAGTGAATTTTCCCAAGGTTACAAAACTAGGTAAATGGTAGAGCCAGGATTTGATGCTTGGCAAGCTAAGTCCAAGCTCTAGTGTTCTTACCCAATATACTATGCAGCAACTCTAATAATATTTGCAGGAAGTTTCGATGGATGGACAAATGAGTGAGAAAATCTGGATTTGGTACCAGGGTGAAAGGTGGGGGTGATGAAGAGAGGAATCAAGGATGAATCCCAGGTCTCTCTTGGGAGACTTAGTAAAATAAGGCATCTCCATTTCTTGCAGCAGGGAAAAGTCAGATTTGGGGGTGGAGGTTGAAGGCTGGGGAAACAATGCATACATTCTTGAAATGCTGAGTTTAAATTGCTGTGAGACAAGCAAGTGTGATGTCCAATAGACTTGAACAAATGGATCTGGAACTCGAGAGAGAGATACGGGTTGGAATGATAGATTTGGGAGCCATCCGTATACTTAATGTCAGGGATTTGGATGCGATCACCAAAGTAAAATGTGTAGGAAGAGAAAAGCAAACCATCCAAGGCAGAGCCCTGGAGAAAAGTGGAATTCATGGGGGCAGTGAAGGAAAGATTTGACTTACTAGCTAGCACAGGGTCTGTCATGGGAAGGACAGTCAGGTTGTGGTGAGTTGAGTAGGTAAGCATATGAGCTGTAGGTGAGAAAGTGAGGAGGTTGATGGGCTGTGTCAGAGAGTAGGTGAAGGGATGACTATACGTACACATTGCTGTGCTGGGGTAGCTTGGACCACGTAATTGTTAAATTTCAGGTATTTTGCAAACTGGTTGTTAAAACTTACAATTAAATAAAAGTAAAGAAAAAGGTCATAAGCTCTTAAAAATCATCACTTCCTAATTCTTTTAGTACATTTTACTACTATCTATGCTATTATTTGTTATACCTGTAGGGTGGAAATACTGTAATGGTGTGCCGCTGCCCATCTCTTCCCAACTCTATGTTCAGCGATATCAACTGATAGTTTGAAATTGGCTATGACCAGAGTATGTCTACCATAGAAATTGGTAAGTGCTACAAACCAGAGCTTGCTTTACTATTTTGTTGATTGTCTACATTTAAGGAAGTAATGGAGAGGAGCCTTTGAGATCTTTCTCCCTGGCATATGTCATCAGTTTGGCCCAAAGAAACTCATAAAAATTTTCTACAGGTTTGGATATTTCTTACATCGACACTTGGGACACCTGGTGCCCCACCAACCAGTGTCCCTGCATCTTCTCATCGTGGACTCCCCCAAGTTCAAGGTCCTCCGCAGAAGCAAGAAACAGCCCCATTCCTTAGGAGGGCTGACTGCTGAGAAGATGTCAGAATGATGGAGTGGGAGAAGCTGGGTAGGTCGGCCTTGGCTCAGAGAGCCACTCCATCTCAGGCCATGGCAGAGCTCTGAGGGAGCCCCAGGGGGTTGGACCAACCTACCAGGTAGCCTCAGGAGCCATAAGATCAGCCAAACGGGGAGCCCCAGGATGCTGGGACTCGGCCAGGCTCCCTTCATTCAGATGAGCATTCACTGAGCCCTGACACTGTGTTAGGCAGTCCTCAAGGAGTTCAGAGTCTACAAGGAGAGACCAACAGCTGCTGGAGGATGTGCCCCACCAATGGGAGGAAGTAAATCAAGAAAGAAGAAATGAGCTCCAGGAGACAGGGGAGCCAACACAGGAGAGAAGCAGAGGGAATTTCTAGGATGATGGTAAAGGGAATTGCAGAATGACAATGGTGGAGCAGGTCTAGAGATCAGTAAGTTCGGATTGGAACAGCAAGACAAAGGGCTCCAAGAAGGAATGTTTCTAAGAAAAAATGGAACTGATTACCTGAAGTGGGCTTTGTAGCTCTAGTGGGAATGTATAGGGTTAAATTCATAGTATATACATAGAAATCTAAGCAAAAGAAAAAAGTGAGACAATTGAACTCTGAAAAAAATTGTATAAGAAATGTAGAGTACTCCATGTTCATATAGTCAAAATACTATACATAGTGAATATTTGTTTTAAAATTGAACTATAATTCCATTGAGAGAATAAGGAAGACTAAGTATGTGAGGGTGGGAAGGGAAATATAAGAGTTACACCTTCTTCTATTTTAAAATGTCAACAAGAATTTAAAAATCGGGAAAAAATAGATTATCTGGATTGGTCAAAATATGAAAGTAGGGCCGGCCGAGTGGCGCGTTGGTTAAGAGCTGGCTTGGGATGCCAGAGGGCCCCGGTTCGGATCCCACATATGAGGGCCAGTGACACTGCCCTCCACAGCTAAGATGCTGAACAACAGCTCAACCTGGAGCTGGGCTGCCATGAGTTGCCGGTGACGGCGTAGGCTGCAGCCCCTGTGGCAGTGGGTTGCCATGGGCTACCGTGTGTAGCCAGCAGCCAGCGTGAGCGGCTGTCCAGAAGCCAGCGACTGATCTGCCTCGCCCGGGAAGAGCACAATGATGGTGCCAAGTTGGGCCAGTGAAGCAACGTCCTCCACAATTAAACTGAAGAACAAAATGACAGCAACTTGTCTGTTCCCCTTCCCCCAATTCCCTACCGCTGTTCCCATCCCCCCAATTCCCCAGTGAAAATCTTTAAAAAAAAAAAATATGAAAGTAAATATTAGGGAGAAAAACCAGCTAAAATTGTAGTTGCTTTTGGGGAGTAGGAATCAGGGCTGATGAGGGAAGAGCAGACCGCTCCCTTTTTTTTTAACTTGTCACACATTTAGTTGATTTTTTAAAATTATGTACATGTATTATTTTGATTAAAAATGTGTTTTAAGAAAAATAAATTTTAAATTGCAAAAAAAAAAGTAATGGAGAAAATGTTAGTAATGCATATTAAACTAAAAGTGCTTCGTGTCTATAGCCATTACATTGTAAACAGCATCCAAAAATTGAGGAAATAGTCTCCCAGTATTCAAAAACTCTTATCCAGCTCCACAAAGAACTCACTCATTAACAAACGAGTGAAGTTCTAACATACGTCTTCATTGTTTTACTTTCAATTCTTTAACATAAAGAAAAATATCAACCAACATTTTTGCTGGGTTTGCCAATTGTAACCATAAGCTGGCTAGAATATAAGAGTTGGGTGAAAATCAACAAAAGCATTCTGTGAGAATCAACTGGCTATATGGAATTTACAATAAAGGGTAATGCATCTTTTATTATTTTAAATTGTGTATTACACATCCTTCATATCAGTAAAATTTATAGTAAATTAATATGTATGTATGTACACAGTGTATAAACACACACACACACACACACACACACAAATTGTTTTCCCTCTAGACATAGTTCAACCTCCTGACTACATCGGAGACTCTCACTCCCATGGGAATGGCTCACTGGGATTAAGGTAGTAAAGACCTTGAATGTGAGGGGTTGGAAGAGGCACTGAATTTGCCCAGGATGAGAAAGGGGTGGGCCTTCCAGGCCCAAGGAACTCAAGGCATTAAGTGAGTGACTGGGAGAGTGGTAGAGGACAGCAGCAGTTTCAGGTGTTAATGGCAACTCTAAATGAAAGTGAAATACAACCATTTGCATAAAAGCATTAGA
Organism: Hipposideros armiger; assembly: GCF_001890085.2. Lineage (NCBI taxonomy): Eukaryota > Metazoa > Chordata > Mammalia > Chiroptera > Hipposideridae > Hipposideros > Hipposideros armiger. Next base: position 6,660,961 of record NW_017731360.1, on the reverse strand, counting down.
AGATGATTAGTTGGTACTTTCATGCAGCTGTGATCTACTCTGCACTCCTAGACTGAAAAACAGTTTCACTAAAAACATTCACCCACACCAATCCTCATGAAACTGCAGAACACCCTCCAGTTTCCCATGTACTCCACTACCTTGATAGCTTTTTCATTTTGGGGGTCACATTTCCTATTTCCTGATTTTAAAAGGCATTACAGTTGGGCCCTCTTGAAAATGAGGCTGATTTCCACACCACTCCTTGAATGTTTACGTGTTCTGTTCCAACAGGATGATAGACATGAAATGTACTCGTGTTAACAAATTCCCATTTGTGTGTTTTAACATGATATGGGTAATATACTCCTCCAATGTCAAGGGGCCTGCACTTGCGGTGCCCTAAAAAAGCAAGTCACAGGGCTGAGGTAGGAAAGTGTTTTCAGGAAAGTGACTTCGCTATGCTGAATAAAAGCTGTAAGCCCTGCCAGCTCAGATCCAGTTGTGATTGCTAAAACATGTCCAGGCTGGTTACCTAATGCCTCCGCAGGAATTTAGGCCACACATTAATGCACTAAAGATAAAATCAATTTGAACATTTCTTAAATCAAATACCAATCCTGGAGTAATACTCTATGGGCAGCAGAACTGGCCAACAGTAATAGGGAGCCAATTATAAACTAGAAACCACTCTGCTCAAATGTCCTGGGTTGTTACTGGTAGGGCCCATTACACACGGTTTGCACAAGCTAAATCCACTGGCTGAGCTGTTATACACACGCACACATACACTCCCTCCCCCGCCTCCTTTCCCCACACACACACACACACACTTAACATAAAGATGCAGCTCATTTAACAGGGACTCCTATCAAGTGCAAAAAACCACAGCAACATCCTGGACATAACATCTTCTCATTCTAGCAAAGCGGTACAGCTGAGCAGTCAAGTAACCGATTTTAGAATCAGACCGATTCAAATGCTGGCCCAGCCACCTGCTTATTATTTCACTTCTTAGTTTCCTCCTCTATAAAATGGCGTTAGCAATGAGTGGAAACCTATGAAGATTAAATGATAATAATGCATGTGAAATTCGGAGTACAGCTGTACCCGGCAGATGTTGGCTAGCATTAGCCCCTTATTCTGCCATCTTCCTGATTGCCCCGACCCCCAAACAGCAAAGGAGACAGAAGCATCACATCATAGTCACACTGCCAGTGAACTCATCCAGGGTGGTTGGCAAGGTTGAAAACCATGAGGTATTCTTATCACTTTCATTAGCATTGTGTGATCTGCAGAGAAAATCAGAGGTGGGGCTGGTTTTATAGATCTTTCCTGTAGCCAGATATCCCAGTTGAGGTAAATTAATCCCTTGAAATGTGATTGCAGGTATACTGGTCATCTTTTCATGTAATCTGGGCTCTGGGGACTGAAAGGAAAGATAAGTTTCCTACCCTATTCCTGGGCTGTTCCCTTAGTTGAGGCACCAATGCCTCTGTGCTGGCCCACTGCAAGCCATCATCAACTCCCCATCCATCTCTCCAATTCATTCTCATTCATTCAGCTGATATTTACTGCAGGCACAGTATGAATCAGGCAATGAGTCTTGCATAACAGGTATGGCATCTAATTTAAGGAGCTTCTTGAATAACCTTTGTGAACACAGATCTGACCATGTAGCTGCTGTGTTTACCAACATTCACAGGCTCCCCACTGCCCTCCCAACTCAAGATCCTGATTCAGAATGACCTTGGTGGTGCCCAGACATAGACATTTGGAATAAGCCACACAGTGGAGTCTGATGTTTCCTCCTGATTGAGAAACAGTAGATAAACTTTCAGATTTCTTACTCTGCAATGTGACCCCAAGCTTCCCAGACTCACAAAATCAACACAATTTGGCCTCTGCCTAAATTTTGCCTTCACTCCCTACTACACTCCAGCCATACTATCCACACTGCTGTTTACACAAACTGTTATGCATACTGACTGGAAAGTGCTTCCACCACCTTCACAGAGCAGTTGCACATAGTAGGCTCCTTCCCTTTCCTCAGACCTCCCGACCTTCCCATCAACTCCACAGATAACACCAGTCACTAGCCCCTTACTGCTTTACTTTCTTCCTATCTTCACAGCACTTAATCACCATCTGAAAGTGTATTACCTATTAGTGTACCTGCTTATTCTCTTCCACTTTTATTTATCTTTTCCACTAGAATTTCAGCCCTGTAAGGGCAGAGTTGGTCTTGTTCACCACTGTATCCCCAGCGCCTAGTATATAGTATGTGGCAGGTGCTCAAATACTCACCAAATAAATCATCGCTCTTCCTATAGGTATTTGTCATAGCACTTAACATGCTATTTGTATAATCCCTTCAAATCAAGGCTCTACTGGCTATTAAGAAACTGACTCAAGGGCCAGCTGAGCAGCGTGATGGTTAAGAACGGGCTTGGGACGCCAGAGGTCGCCGGTTCGGATCCCACATATGAGGGCCAGTGACACTGCCCTCCACAGCTAAGATGCTGAACAACAGCTCAACCTGGAGCTGGGCTGCTGTGAGTCGCCGGCGACGGCGTAGGCTGCAGCCCCTGTGGCAGTGGGTTGCCATGGGCTACTGTATGTAGCCAGCAGCCAGCGTAAGCGACCAGCAGCCGCAGTGAGCGGCCATCCAGAAGCCGGCGGCTGATCTGCCTGCCTGGGAAGAGCGCAATGATGGTGCCAACTTGGGCCAGTGAAGCAACGTCCTCCACAACTAGACTGAAGAACAAAATGATAGCAACTTGTCTGTTCCCGTTCCCCCAATTCCCCACTGCTGTTCCTATCCCCCCAATTCCCCAATAAAAATCTTTAAGAAAAAAAAAAAAGGAATTGACTCAAACTACTTTAAACAAGGAGTGAGGGAGGGGGCAGAAACCACTGAAAGGACCCCCAGAGGAAGCATACAACTAGATCTCATGGGAAAGTGGAACTCAGAACTTGGCTGGAGCCAAGGAATTTCTCCGATCCTCTCAGGCCAGCGTTTCTCCATTTTGCTTCCCTAGGCTGTTGTTCCAGCCTCCTCCCTCTGTCCTGATTACTCATTCATGACACATGTGACTCAACACATACATTGGCCCCTCCTGGCTGCTCACATCCAGGGGTCTCCCTCAGTTAAAACTGAGCATCTATCTACTGGCCACTGGTTAGCTGTGGGCCAACTATCTATCTCTGACCCAAAGAGTTGTTGCCTTGGGGGTACAGAGGGAGGCACAAGGAAGTAGTGTCTGGCACACTACCCAGTCTGACGAAAACCCAGCCAACCTGGCACAAACCCATACCCTCCACAGAGATCAAATCGTACCTCCCCCCAACCGTACCTTGATCTCTCATGCCATTCCCTCGTATTTCTTCTGGCTGAAATTTCCTTCCCCCACATCAACCTTTTTTTTTAAGTGTGCAATTCAGTGGCATTTCATACACTCACACTGTTGTGCAACCATCACCAATCCCAGAATATTTTCAACACCCCCCCCAAAAAAAACCCCACACCCATTAGCAGTCACTCTTTTTATTCCCACCCTCACCCCAGGCAACAGCTAACGTTTGCAGTTCTCTCAGGTATACATCTAAAGTTGGATGTTGGATATACTGGAATTGCGGGTCATATGGCAACTCTTTTAACTTTTGAGAAAGTGACAAACTGTTTTCAAAAGCAGCTGTACATTGCCATCAGCCGTGTATGAGGATTCCAATTTCTCCACACCCTTAGCCAAGGCTTGTCACTGTCCATCTTTTTTATTACAGCCATCCTAGTGAATGTGAAGTGCTCTCTCGCACATCAACCTTTTACCTCCCATTTCTAAGCTCAGCTCAGATGATCGCAGTGGACTTGGTAACGTGCTCCAGGGCAGGTTTAGTCACTCCCTTCTCCATAATACCATCACTCATCTATGCCTCTATTCATGCCCAGCCATTTACTGAGCACCTACTACATGCCAAGCACCATTCCAGGGGAAGATATCGTGAACAAAACAGGCCCACAAAAAAAAAAAACTGTGCCCTTGTGGAGCTTATATTCTGGTGGGAAGAGACAAACAATAAAGGCTGTGAAATGGCACCATGGAGGAAACTAAAGCATAGCTGGACATTAGGACATAACAGGGGTGTGCTGGTGGCCATTTTAAATAGGGTGGTCATGGAAGGTCTCACTGAAGTCTCCTTTGAGCAGGAATTGAAGTTAACTTTGAACTACGAGACATACATGAGATATGTCAAGTAGGCATTGGACAATGGGTCTGGAGACCTGAGTATAGAATCCAGGTAGCTAGAGCAGAAGTGGAGCGACTAACGAGGAACCTGAAACTCAAACTGAGGTGTGGCTGTTAACCTCGACAAAAACTCAAAGTATGGTGTCCTAGAAGGCAAAAATGTATATTCATTTTCTATTACTGCTGTAACAAACACAAACTTAGTGGCTTGAAAAAATAGAAAACGACCCTGCAGTTCTGTAGAAGTCAACTAAAATCAAGGTGTTGGTAGGCTGAGTTCTTTTTTGGAGGCTCTAAGGGAAAATGTTCCCTTGATTTTTCCAGGCTCTAGAGGCCCCCTTCCTCTATCTTCCAAAGCCAGCAACACTACATCTACCCAACCATTCTTCCCTAGTCACATCTCCTGACCTCCGTCAAAAAACTCGCTGCTTTTAAGGACCCAAGCAATTACATCAGGCCCACCCAGAAAAACCTAGGATAATCCCATCTCAAGTCCCTTTTGCCATGGAAGATAACATATTTATGGGGCCCAGAGATTAAGACTGTGAACATCTTTGGGGGCTGGGGGGTGGGAGGGTGTTATTCTGCCTACACAGCAAATGAAGCATTTCAGAGGAGAATTAATCATTGGATTAAGTACCATGAAGGTTCTGGTGATCTTTACATGGGCAGTATCAGTGGAGTCAAAATCCTCATTAGAGTGGGTTCAAAAGAGAAAAGTCAAGTATGAAGGTAGATAACTCGAGTTTTGCTGTAAAGAGCAGAAAAAAGGGGATGGTATCTTAAGGGATGGATGTGGAACTGATTTAACGTAGAAGAAATACCAGCATATCTGTAGCTGATGGTAAACGAATAGAATGGCTACATCTGAGCCCTCTGAAAAGGTAAGGTACAGAATCTAGTACACAAGTGGAAGAGCTCGCCCTAAGTAGGGCAAGAACAATATATAACTGGAGGAAAGATAAGTACGAACACAGATGTAGGTAGGTAAGTAAATGTGCTGGCAGGAGCCTGTGGAAATTTTTTCTATTTTGTAAGTTTAAAAAAAAAAAAGAAAAGGTCATAAGCTGAATGTGAGGGTGGGAAAGGTATTAAATTTTAAGTTTTCAAGGAGAGTAAAAGAGTAAATGGGATAGAGTAGGATTGTCAGATGGTGCTAAGGTCTACTTGAGGTCATGACTTTAAACAGAGTCAGCAAGTTCAGTTGCACAAGTGCAGAGGTGGCATACTGAACTTAACCAAAAATGGAGTTGAGCCAGGCACGTCCGTATAATGAGGCAAGAGATGGAGCAAGGCAATTTACTGTAGCCAAAAGTGACTGCAACTAAACATGGTCTGCTGACTCTAAGCTGGGTAACAAGGGCATGAGGTGGAAAAATTAAAGACAGGTGAGAGGATCAATGAATTGCATGTCAACAGTACTGTAACCATTCACTCTATGTCTACAATGATCCCGCTCCTCCAAAGTGGAATCACCATCTAATCTTTTCATTCCTGGTACCTTAGCATGTTAAGTTTGCTATCTGAATGAATGGTTTAAGGGAAATTCCCCACCCCCAAATCCTAGGATATACAGAGTTCCTCCTTCCTCATTGTTCTTTAATGAGTTCAAGTAAAAAGTTGCAATGCTTCACCAAAACCTATGGTATAAACAAGTCCTTTGGAATGAGCCAACATGCTCAACTCTGACAGTGTTGTGTCCAAGAACTAAACCAGAAAATGTACCAGATGTAACCCAACTAGTTAAGTTTACCCGTGTTGAACACCTGGGTGGCATGAAATCTTAGAACTTCCAACTTCTAATTATTTCACCTCCTTTCAGTTATTAGCAGGACCCAAATCAGGCCTTGAGAATACCAAGTTGTCTAAAGAGACATAAGTGAAACTCAACCTGGGATGGAGAACAAACGTACAAACAAAGAGCATGTAAAATATGTTTATTGTTCTTTAAAAGGGGTCAGGGTTTGGTTTTAAATCAGGCTGCACACCTTTCATCAGTCTGACATCTCTGTCACCATGTCAAACTGCTTCAGCTAGCAATACTTCATTAAATCCAAAAGAAAAAAAAAACTTTTAATTTTGAGAAAGAAAATCCAGTTCTGAGAACAATAACATTAGTCTGTAATTTAAAACAAAATGAGAGCTAATGTTTCACGTTGCTTTATTATCCTTCTCATACAGAACCAGGAATGTAATTTTCCTAACTCAGGCAGGCACTGATACGGTGGACACTGCACGCGTGCGTACACACACACACACACACACACACACACACACACACACACACACACACAAACACATACTCTCTCTCTGTCTCTCTCTCTCCCTCCCTCCCCCCAAACAACAAAAATCAGAGCATGTCAAAGAAAAAAGGTTTGTTATGGTATTGATCAAAACCCTTGGAGACAACAGTCTATCTGAGCTTAGAAGATACGCTGTTTTGATCTTGAGCCTATGTGAAAGAAATCTATTGTCATGTTCTGAAATAAAGAATTTTGGATAGTACCATCATTTTTCATTTTAAAATGCTAGAAACTATTTCAAAAAAGCATTATTTTGCTTTGTTTTCTGGGATGGGGGAGGAGAGAGTCTACAGATTTTCAATTCGTTAAAAAGCAGAACAGCTCCAGCACAAGAGATAGGCAGTTCACAGAGCCAGCCAACGTCTGAGGTATCACCACTGTGACCAGGTCCTGTTCCGTTCCTACTGGACTAGCTGATCCAACAAAATGGGAAGATTAGGGCTCTGCACAGCAAATTCCAACAGGACGAGATGACCCTAAGTCTTTATTCAAACCCTTGGAAGCAGAGCACTATGAAGTGTACTATTTAGATAAAGAGTGCAAGAGCCCCTGATGGTATCCTTCAACCTGCTCTTGTCGATGCAGCCCCGTCACAACTGCCTTCCACAAAATAGCACAATGACAGCATTTTTAGATCAGCGCATTGAACCCAGCAAAGAATCCGCAAAAATGACACTACACCAATTTCACTAATAACAGTCCCTCCTGCTACTCAATGGGCTGCTTCTCTGTCTCTCTCCTACCCTGTTAGGGCCTGTGGACACATATTCACTAGGCATTGATGGTTTTGAACCAGCGATTTTTTTTTTAATCTCATAAAGAACCCAGTAAGAAAATAACAAGGCAATCAGTGGTTAAACTGAACTGTACATGTAAGGGGCAGTTTGGAAAATACCTATCACAGGCATTTCTCAAGTCTAAAATGTTGTGTCTTTGCTGCTACTCCTCTGACTGTTCCTGAAAATTCAGAGTACAAATAAATCCTAAACTAAAAATGTTAAACTACCAGCATTCTCTGACATTAGACAGAAAATCAGAGTAATGCTACAGCCCACAATTCTACAAGGTGTAGAAAGTGTGCAAACTCTCTGCCCTGGACACATCTTTAGTGATAGCCTGGAGTACTCCCCTTCAGAAAACACAAGTTTCTGGGATACCCACTTAGCTTCATTGGTTGGAAAAGAGAAGAATTCGACTCTCAGCTAAGTTCTTTGAGAAAAGAGACTCCTCTTAAAATGCCACTTCCCCACTAATTTACCAAAACAAAAACCCAAACAAAAGGCTCTTGGCTACTTTGCCTAATGCTGAATAGTTTTTTCAAGAAAAGAAACTAACATGAACACCCCATCATCAGTAAAGACTAAAAACCACCTGGATCGTATAATATATATGCCACTGCTTTTTTTTTTTTTTTTTCCGGTTTTTGTTTTTTTGTGTTTTTTTCCTAAAAAAGCCCCAGGTGGGCTTAAGGCTGCCGCCAGACCGCACACACATCTATAGCAACAAGGGGTTCTCCTATTCCATCTACAACTTGTATGGTGGGTGGGGGGAGGATTAGGGGAAAGGAGAGAAGAGAGGAAAAATATGCCCCCCACCCCCCACCCCCAAAAAAGGAAAGAAAGAAATCCCACAACAGGAAGATCTATGTGCCAAGCATAATGGAAGAGTGTGCTCCCCAAACAGATGGTTCTGCACAGGCTGATGTTCTGCTGGTTTTCCTTAGAGACCTATTTTGAAAAAGTTAAAAAAGACAGGAGATTTTGAAATAATTCAATCCTGGCAGAAATTCAAACTCCAACACTAGGAGCAAAATCATCCTTCACTGAATTAATCCCTTTTTTCTTTCTCTTTTTCTTTTCTTAAACATTTTATTCATGTTATAGAGGGATTTTTTGTTTGCTTTTTTCCAATCATTAGGAGAGTGGTTGAGGAGTACTAAATCCATCACTACTTTGATGACACAGTCAAGATTCCAGATTCACATTTCCAGGTACCAAGAGTTCCCTCTAAATGCCACAATCAAATCAGCCTTCGCTTATGTTTCTTCCTACTGAACACAGCAATGCCCATTGGTATCTCTGAAGCGTAATCGCATCTTAGGTCGGTATTTCTCCAGGTAAAGCAGCTGTTTGGAATTGAATGCTCCCCTTCTTTTTCTGAAAATATAAAAATGGCAAACTTTATCATGTAAAAAAATAGCTGCCTGATTCACTAAAATGCATTACTTATGGCCTAAGGCCTTTCTAATTCCACACAGCTGAAAATCAGCATATTTCCCATACAATATCACTTTTTAAGTTGAAACACAAACTGTCTGTGCCTTCCTAAAATTAGACAAATTTTCTTTGCTGACTCTTATTAGTCTATTGTTTTAAAAAGATAAGGATGGTTTATCCAGAGACGTATGACTATACTCTTCCTAATCAAATTAATATTCTTCAGATTAGAATTGGTATCAAGTATTCAGGATGCATGAGCAAGTATTTATATGAAGTAGCAGGCACAGATGGCATTCCTTGAAATATGTGTTTACCTTCCTAGAGCTGCCACCATTTATTTCATGCCCTCTGTCACAAATATTCTATTTTTTCTTTTCTTCTTTTTTAAGGAAAGGGGGGAAAGGGTAAGAAAATAATTGCCAAAGAATTCTGGAGAGCAAAATAGCATGGCCCATTACTCCATCAGTCTGGGTACTACCATCTGATTTTGTGCCTGAACAAGTCACTTAAAGAGTCCTAGGTGATTAGCTACTCCTCTATAGATTCTGCCCTGCCTCTTTGTTAAGAGAATTGCATTTTTAAGGTATTTTTAACATCCATTAAAAGAGACACGAGATCACTGAAACGCCACTATCTAGCCATTCATTTTAAAGATTCCTAGATATTCGAGTCATATACTGGATATATTCGACAGTGGCCAAAGTTTGCCTCCTAAATTAAAAAATCTTTAAATCTGAGAGCCAGCAGTATTATTATGAGTCTCTATCACTTGCACTTTTTGATATACCCGAACCAAACATTATTTTAAGCCAAAGACAGCAAATGATTCCATACTGCAAATGGATACTTTCCATAATTCCTTCCTCTTGTATGATCTTGCTTTATGTGTTTCTGAACATAAAACTTCATACTCACTGTCTTATAAACTGAACTGCATCTTCGTACTTCATTCCACATTCAATTAAAGCAAGTGCAACCAGCACAGGTGCCCTGCAGTGAGAAACTCATCTGTAAATATCCACATGTCTTTGGAATTACAGGATTTTTTTTTAAAACCCAGGATTACATATTACCAAAACAATACAAAGCTTGAACTTCCCTTTTTCCTGTATATGTACTAAAATAGCTAATACTTTCCTATACAGTAAAAATATCTATATCATTATAGCTTCCATGGTATTACCAATTTTTAGTAAAGCACTAAATTCTAAACCTTTATTAAGAGGTTTACCCTTTAAAGCATCATATTTTATCTCAAATTTTCACAACATTATATGTCAACAAAAATTCTTCATTGGTCTTTAACCATTATCAAAAACCAATTTTAGTATCATTTCCTATAAAATACTAAAAAGATGCTAGACTTCTTCAACAAAATTACTTTTTGTGAGCTAGGAGAGTGTCAGAGAATTGGTAATTAGGAACATTCTCTAAATATTTTTTAAAGATGTGACGAAGGAAATGTTAAAAAAAAAAAGTCCATTACAGGGCATTAACTTTGGACTATCTAATTAGAAATAACTACTGTACTAGTTATAAAAATGCCCCAAGTCAAGTTCAAATACTACCTTCACCCTTTAGGACTGAAACTTCTGACCTTAAGGGAGAAACTGTACTACACTAAACTGCAAAAGAGGAAAACAGCAAACAAAAGGGCTGAGCACAGGCAACAACAGGCTGAGTCACCACTGCCTTGAGGCAACAGCAGCCTGCACTAATGTTTTGAGTCAAAGTACACATCATAAATTGACATTTAATCTGCAGTTGATGAGAGTATTGCAACACCATTCCATGCAATGCTCGAGGAAAAGGTTTTAAAATCAAAGTTAATTTTCATTCTCCATATATCTCCTTTCAGGAGTTTAAAGTTCAGCCATCTGCTCTCCACCTATTAACTTCCCATTCACTTCAAAATTAACCATGTACAGATTCTTCAAAATCTAAAATTATTTTAATTTTTTGCCCGTTTCAAAGACCTGAACCTCTGATTACTTGAAATGGGGAGGAAAAGAAAACATACTGAATTAAGGCTGTATTTTTAGCTCAAAGATAAGGTAATTACATTAAGTCAATTTAAAAACAACTTCTTAACCATCACCAACTAAATCCAGCATGGCATCAGAATCAGACAAGCAGTGAAACACAAAAAGCAGCTCTGAGAAATCATACACCAGCTTTTGCTCTCATTTCCTTTCCTTTTAGGCAATTAATATTTAGTGCCACAAATGCAAATTTCTACCAAACTGAAATTTTTGATAATGAATTCATAGTCAAAAGCGTAAGAGCGTACCTTCCCAATCCTGCAACACAATGCACTGCAACACAGCAACCCGGCTCTTCACGAAATTTGGTTTTTAATAGGTTTAACCAATCATCCACTATCTGATTAGGGGGTGGTGCTCCATCATCAAATGGCCAATCCTGAAAAGAAAAAAAAACATTTTACATTAAATTGATTCGTTTTCTCCAGGATTAACAACCTAATGCAGAATAGCTACATAGTACACAGGGGCAGGCCTAATTGAACTAACTATACTATACGTACCTATTCTTAATAACACAATTCTGATCACTGCTGAAAAACGATCCACAGTCGAAATCCAAGTGTGCCAAACAACCTTTCTCAATGAAGTGTAGTCAGCATCTAATTTTATTTTATGGAAATCTCTTATCAGTGATAAGAAATTAGTGTTCCTCAAATATTTTATATCAACAGAGCAGTAATTAGACATAATAGAGAAAACTAATTAAAGCCAAGAAAGTAAAAGAAAATACAGCACCTGTCAATGTGATTTTAAAAATCCACTCTGGCAAAGAAGTATACCAGCTGATATCTTATTGGTCTCTGCAAGTATTTTTGAGGTTTATCCCCCAAACAGTTGTAAGATATGATGTCTTTTCTTTAGAGAAAGGCTCCCTGATAAGAAATCTCCAATAGTTAGCATATCGTAACAGAAACATACTACCATCTTTGTGCTTATATTTAAAAAAGAAAAAAAAAAGCCAAGTATCAAATATTTAAGTATTTTTAAAGCTCTGTACATTATACATATTCTATTTAACAAGCACGGTGTCACATGATATGGTAATGAGCAAATGTAGACCTTTTTCCCAAGTATTCCTTTCTTGTTATATCCATCAATTTGGGTTGTTTCTTAATTAAAACCAGCCCCATGTGCATCCACAATACAGGGAGGGGTTGATTTTCCATGCTACCTAGCAAAAGGTCCTAAGAAACCAATACCAATCAGCTTTGAACAAAGGGGACTCACATTTTACATTCCCTCTCTCCCATCTAGCTTCAAGGACAGAAATGCATAAACAATGGGACTTTTTTTTTAACATAAGACTATTCTAATGAGATTAGATAAGGACACTTTAAGATACTAGAGAGAGGGCCGGCCGAGTGGTGCGATGGAGTGGTGCGATGGTTAAGAACTCGCTTGGGATGCCAGAGAGCCCCGGTTCGGATCCCACATATGAGGGCCAGTGACACTGCCCTCCACAGCTAAGATGCTGAACAACAGCTCAACCTGGAGCTGGGCTGCCATGAGTCGCCGGCGACGGCGTGGGCTGCAGTCCCTGTGGCAGTGGATTGCCATGGGCTACCGTGAGCGGCGAGCAGCCGCAGTGAGCGGCCGTCCAGAAGCCGGCGACTGATCTGCCTCGCCAGAGAAGAGCGCAATGATGGTGCCAACTTGGGCCAGTGAAGCAACATCCTCCACAACTAGATTGAAGAACAAAACGACAGCAACTTGTCTGTTCCCCTTTCCCCAATTCCCCAGCGCTGTTCCCATCCCCCCAATTCCCCAATAAAAATCTTTTAAAAAAAATTAAAAAAAAAAAAAAAAGATACTAGAGAGAAGGGAGAGGAAAGCAACAGAGCACTAAATTGATTCGGCAACTCATTGGCACCACTAGAACATTTCATACTGTAGCCCATTAGCCATGACAGTACATTATGTTTGATTTGTCAACAACACCCATAATTAAAGGGCTGTCAATCTTATGATTATAAATGTCACTAGAGTTTAACTATAAATAACAGTAAAACCAGTAAGTACCTTAGTTGAGAGCTTACTTCCTCTATAATCCCTAAAATGCACCCAGTTAAGAAACAATAATATGAAACATGCTTCACTTATTCATATAAGCAGTTTCTACCAAAAAATCTTTTAAAGTAATAATTTAGAAGCATATGACTTCAAATTGACATAACTGAAACCATTAGTCTTTTCCACTGTGCCTCAGATTTGTAAGAGCATTGGCCAAAGGATTGAAAAGTCTTATGTTGGGAATATTCTCTTATAAAATGTCCCAAACCCTCTTCACCTAGCAAAAGTAATTTAACAATTCATCTTAAAATCTGTCTAGGAAAAAGAGAGAAATTCCAAGCTTAATTTTAAATGTCTTTGTTTTCAAGCTTAAATTAGCTCTAATTTTATCTGATCACAGCTATTTAAAAAAAAAAACAAGAGCCTAGATTTGAAGACATGGAATAAATCCCAGACATACCATTATCTTCTACAAATTAGTTCAAGTTCTTTAGCTCATTTCTATTTCATAGAGGTGTTTACCAATATTATAGGTTGAAACAGACTATGGTCAATCCACAGTTCATTTTCTCACCCTGCCATCTGTCAAAACAAACTGATTTCTCATCTACCCACTGGAAAACATACAGTAGTCCTCCCATATCCAAGACCCCAGTGCATGCCTGAAACTGCAAATAGTATGAAACTCTATATATACTATGGTACTATGTTTTTTTCCTATACATACATACCTATGTTAAACTTTAATTTATAAATCAGGCACAATAAGAAATTAACAATAACTAATAATAAATAGAACAATTATAACATACTGTAATAAAAGTTATGTGACTGTGGTGTGTCTGTCTCCAGTAATTTTTATATTTTTCAGTCTAAACCTGTGTAACCATCTCTTACTTGCAATAAATGGCTTAGTGTCACTTGCTTTCTGGCGCAACACATTGCCGCCAATCAGAACACGTTTTCCACCCACAAATTTAACACCTTTTCCATCTTAACTAAGCACTTATCAATGCACTGTTGGCCATAACTTTTGCAGTCTGAGGTAAAACAGCAAAACTAGCAAAAATTTCTTTTTCCTTTGTCACAATTTCACCGACAGAAGACTTATTTTTACTGTGATCTTAGCAACCTTAGCATAAGATTTTTTGTTTTTCTTTCCTTATTAAGTCAAGAACTTTCACCTTTTCACTTAAAGGAAGCACTCACTTTGCAGTTTCTCTTTGGCGTATCTGAATTGCCAGTATCACTACTCTTGCCCTTCGGGGCCATTATTAAGTAAAATAAGGATTACTTGAACACAAGCACTGCAATACCACGACAGTCCATCTGATAACTGGGGCAGCTACTAAGTCACTAATGGGCAGGTAGCATACACAGCATGGCTATGCTGGACGGAGGAAGAATTCATATCCCAAGTGAAACAAAGGAAGATTTCATCACACTCCTTAGAACACACACAATTTAAAATTTATGAATTATTTCTGGAATTTTCCATTTAATAATTTAAGACCATGTCTGACCACAAAGTAACCGAAACCGTGGATAAGGAAGAACCACTGTATTCACAGGGAAAAGAACTTAGTATTCAGACTGGTTTTAGAAGTTAAAATTTGGGGGTTTTTAATTTTTTTTTAAAACACAGCACTACATTTTACACGTTTATACTTATCCCCAGTGATTTCCAGACAGGAGGCCTTAAAGTCATTTAGAAATGGATTTGCAGGCCAATTACTGCCATGCCATACTACTCAAACACATTTTTTTTAAAAAATAATGATTACCTACTTAGTTTTTGTATTTTCACCAAAATGGAGGTGTGGAAACTTTATGGATCAGACAGGATAACTGCCTTACCAACAGAACATTTATTTTCTTTGCATGAACTACATGTCCAACTGCTGACCAATACAATAAAGACTACAGAACTACCTCTCAATAAAAAGTAGGAACATAACCTTGTACCAATATCTTCTTTATTATTTTCTTCCTAACCAACTACTTAAAAAATCTCCAGTTCTCTTCCTAGTACACTACCTTTCCACAATCAAATCAAATAGCTCTAAAACACCTAAAACTACAAGGGCATTTCATTACATGCTCATGAAATTTAGACAACTATTTAGGGAAGAAGGTATACAATTTTACCTAATCGAGGCTCCTGTTTTCTATAATAAAATAGTGTATATATAGGGGCTAGGGAGGAATTTTAAAGAATTCCAATCACTTTATGTTCAAACTGAACTATGAAAGAAATCTAATCACACAAAAGCTTCTTAGGAACCTACCAAAAATATCAGAAACTATGCTGATAACTCTAGAGCAAGATGCCTTCTCCCTCTCCTTTCTTATCACCTTCTCCCACCTTTTTATCCCCTACAAGTTAACCACAAAACATTAAGTAACTAATTGGTACTTGCAAAGTGATAGAGAATTATTTTTTTCTATGTGACTTATGAATGTATGGTGGAAATTACTTTCAGTTAGATTCAAACCAGGAGCCTGGAAACAAAAGCTAAATATTGCATTAACTTAATAGAAAAAACAAAATGCAAATTTCCATTTTCTTGAAATAAGTGTTCACTAAATTTTACTTTTTATTTGTTGAAAATACTCTGCAAGTGTAGACTTTAAGAGCACAAATGACCAAAACTGCCAATCCAAAGGAATTTAAAGGTTGCTATGAACATTGTATCACTCAAGCAACCTATTATGTACAAGTTTTAAAAATATCTATGTTTGAAAGGGATAACTTGTTTTTAGTGAAAAATTAAAACACTACACACTCACTAGAACGTGGATTCCTTCTTTTTCAACTGGAGCTTTATCATATGTAGCATCACAAACACGAACCAAAGTTGTCACTCCATACTTCTTAAGTTCCTTTAAAGAAAAACAAATATAAGGGAACTTGCTTTAGGATCTACAATCAAAGCTTTAAAAATGTACTATTACAAATTGAAACAAGATATCATTCTTCTACAAATATCACTCATTGTGGCAGCATATACAATGAACACTCTTGCACTCTCAATAGAAGCATCAGTAAGACTCACCTTTATAGAGGGCAATTTGGTAGCACAACACAAACACTTTAAAAGCACACATATACTTGGACCTAAAAATTCTACTTCTGGGAATTTTTACTAACAAAATAATTAAAGATATACACAGACTTGGGTGCCAGCATATTCAGCACAGGCTGTTTGGAATGGTAAAAAGCTGGAAACATTAATGGTCCAAAAAATGGGAACGAAGTATGGTACATCCATAAAGAATACTATGACCACTATAAAATTAATACTAAAAAGATTGCAGGAAGATTTTTAAAAATATACAGTGTGAACCTATATCTGTATTTATAAATACATACATGCAGAGAAAAAAACATCTAGAAGCCAGGTATTAACAGTTAAGTGTTTTAAAATTGTCTTTTGCTTATCTGTATCTTCTGACTTTTATGTAGTAAGTACTTATTGTTATTTTTAATTTAAAGAAACAAATAAGTTACTTTGAAATTAAGATTTAGAAAGTGGTATTGTATTACAAAGCCAACTAACACACAATTACAGCCAAAAGCCTTGCTCCTTTAAAAACATTCCTACAGTAATTCCTAATCCAGTGACTGACTATCTTCAAGGGACCACCACCATCTTTTTACAGTTGCAGGAGGACAGAGGCCTCTGCCACTTTTGGAATCTACAGCCAAGGAATCCACAGGCTGAAAACAGTATCACGTAATTCAGTCAGGCTTAAAGGTGACTGAACAACCTAAGGGCACACGGGCCTAGAATCAACTTATACACTGTGTACACAAAGTTAAGAAGCTCAAGGACTTGTAAGTATATATAAGCAAGAACCATGATATCCTGCATCATGTGGTTATTTAAAGAGTAAAGTTGTTTTAATTGCTACCGGACTTGATTTTTCACAAAAAGTCCTTCTTATAAAACATAATCAGGAAAGTTGTTAGAATTATACTGAATCAAGAATTATAAGTTTCAACATACAAATAAAATCCCACTGAAATGAACTTCATAGTGGTCGTTCATTGAAAGGTTATGGCTGAATTTTTTATGGTAAATATCTGTGGCCTTAAGTCAAAACCTCTTTTGAACTCAGTTTTGCCATCTGTAAAATGAGAGGGGTAGATTTAGAATCCCTAGCAGTTCATCCAGCTCTCTAGGTCTACTCCATAAAATATGTCAACAGAAATCACATTCAAACTAAACAGCCAGGGAATGATTAATGAACTTACATTCAAATGTTTGTTGAATAAAGTACAAAGAATTTCTCTACTACTACCAACAGAAAAATGAAGGATCTGACGTAAAAATGCTACCTATAATACCTTTCCTTCCCCTAAGTTTCTAGACACTTGTATATGATGATTATTATTGCTAAGTAGTTCTGGGGTAGCTTTTCACCAAAAGTGATTAGAATATTTGAGGTAGACAGGGGTTTTAGTGTCAGAGACAATTCTACCATGTATTGCGCACCTTCAAGCAAATTACTAAATCGCTCTGAACCTCAAAGTTTCCTCATCTGTAAGAGGGAGATAATAATGGTACCTATACCTCATAATGAGGAATAAATGACATAAATGCATAAAATTGCTTATTGTGATACTGGATACAAAGTGTTCAAAAATGTTAATTATTTTTATACTAGATAATTTCTAAGGTCTCCCCAAATTCCATAAATGTTCTTTTAAAAATCTGTTATAACTAATCCAACCCAATTCAAAGATTAGTCGGCTGACCATCCATACTCCAACCACAAAAATAAATATCTTTGTGATGAGATTTCTTTATAATGGTGTTAATGTTTAATGGAATTTTACCCAATCCAATTCAAAAAGCAGACCATGCCACCTACGAACTTACCTCTGTGAACTTGTTGAGGGTAGCATTGGTAGGGTTGTGAGTTATCAGAAAACGCATGTTCTCATAGGAGATCTCCACAGGGGCTGGACGGTTCATTATGGCAAATAAAAAGTGTGAGCGTGCGTGTGTGAATGTGATGGGGAAAAAAAATTTTTTTAAAAATCAATAAATCTTGAAATGTTTCACAGCAGAAAACATTAAAAAGACCACTAAAATGCCTATTAATCAATCAGTGTTTTCTCTATTCGACTTGTTTATATTCTTTAAAAAGCTTCTCTCTTCAAGATAAGCAGAAGTATTTGAATCCACTTGAATCCAAATTTAACTTGAGCCTCAATGTCTGCAGATGGATACCTTCAGACTCCAAAAAAATCCAACTACATATAAAACTAAGCAGCCTTTACTACATTTAGGCACTAGTGAAACAAGTTAAAAGTGTGGGTCACTTTCCACTTTTGTTTACTTGATGCTTAATTTTACTGGAGTCATTAAAGAAATATGCTTGCAATAAAAAAAAAAAAGCCAACTATTTCTGAGGCCAGTCTTGGTGTGCAGAGTCTTCAAGGCAATGTTAATTATGGCACATAGAACCCCCAAGCTCACTTGTCAGCAAAAACGCTGTGCTGAGCCTGGCAGAAGTCTGCCCTCACACTCAGAATCGCCATAAATGTGCAACGTATATTCCAACGAAAAACCTGGAAGAGAAAAGCATAAGTAAAATGAACTGAAGGTTGATAGCATCATAAACACAATGCCCAAAGATAAGAATACACTTTTTATGAGCCCAAAGGCATCTGAAATGTCACCAATTCTAAATTATTGCCATCTATAAAGAATAGGATAAAAGCATATACCAAGTTTTAAAAGCCAGAGATTCAAAAGTATGTCTTTCTTTTTCCAAAACAGGATCCAACAAGCAAAGTTTCTGTGCTAACAAGATTATTTCTAACTCAGTCATTTTTAAAGGAGTAAAAAATCCTTAAAACTCTTCATAAAGTTCACATCGATCTCCTTATTTTTTGGCTTTGACGGTTAAGTCCTTCACATATACTCTTTGCTTAAAAGAATATGTATCTATAAATGGATGGAGGATATTTACCAAAATTCCACTTTGAGGATTTAATTCTTTCCATCCAAAGTATATGCATTGGCCCCCAATTAGGATACTAGTCCATAAAGTACTTCTTTCAAAAAATTATCTTCTTTTCCTCACAACTCTTAGTTGTTACTACCTACGAGGAATGAGGAAAGAGGATCAGAAAAGTGAAGTGACTTGTCTAAGGTGAATGAATTAGTTGACCCCAAATTCAAACCCAAGTTTTCTGTTAGTTCCCATGTTTTTCCAATGTACCATAATGCCAGCTGACTCTTAATGTGTCAACTCCATCCTCTTATTTTCTAGTCCAGTTTACCTTTTTACTATTACTCACATCACTACCTCAGAAATACGAAAGCATCTAAAGGTCAATGATTCATACAGTATTTTCTCCTGCCCAAATATTAATCCCTACCAAAAACAAGGCAAGAAAGAGAAGTGGCAGATTTTTAATATTTTAGGCCTGCTGCTCTGAAACACAGCAATCTTTATAAGCTGGCTCCGAGTGTCAACATAATCACAATTCCTCTGGAAATAGGAACAAGATCTAAGTTTTTTCACTTGTCTCTTCCTTAAGCCACCAATAATGCTTACTTAGCTCCACAAAAAGATAACTGTAACCAGACAAAACAAAGACATGAAAGATAATGACTACAGAACCATTTTCAGGAAGAAACTGAATATATATTAGAAAGAACCACCTAAGCTTACAAACTTTGATACCTATTCATCTATCTTCAAGTCTTTTTATGATATTCTTATGGCATTTTATTTTGTGAGTTACATACTTGCAGTAATATTACCATGGACACAAGTACAAAACTAAAACATTCCTAAAATATGAAAGAGATAAGAAATTCAAATGGGATTCTAAGAACTTCAATACCTTAACAGAATGAAGTGCAAAACTTCTGCACTCAAACTAAGAAAAACAAAAATACACACTACCACCACTCTTCCTAACTCATAATTTTAAATTCTGTTAACCCCAAAACATAGCCACCTTTCATTACACATTTCATAGAGTACTCCTTGTGAAAGCCAAGAAATTTTAAAGCTAGAAGAAACTTAGACATCAACTATTCTGACCGTAAAAAAAAAAAAAAAGATAATGTTTGGGATCCAGTGAGGTTAAAATGACTTAATAAGATCACACTACTGGGGCGGCCTGTTAGCTCAGTTGGTTAGAGCGCAGCGCTCATAACACTAAGGTTGCCAGTTCGATCCTCACATGGACCAGAGATACACCCTCCACAACTAGATTGGAACAACTACTTGACTTGGAGCTGATGGGTCCGGGAAAAACACACTGTTCTCCAATAAAAAAAAAGAAAAAAAAAAAGACCACACTACTAATTAGACGCAGATCAAGAACAAGAGCCAGGTCTCCTAACTCCCCTTTTTATTTTTCTTTCAATTTTGACTAATGGAGGTACCCACATATTTTTCAAGTCATACTTTTTCATGTAAATCTAACTTTTCTTCAAATATTTGCTTGGAGGTTCATCTGCAACTCTGTGACCTTATAATAAGGGGAGAAAGATTATTAAAGTAACTATTCAAAGAACAATGGTTCGCATGCAGTGCAGAGCAAAACACAAGGAAATTCTAACCTGTTTGAATCCCTTTGGTTTAATGATGTTATCACAGCTAATATGTGTGTCAGCTGAGTAAAGGCACTGAAAGACCTGCATTGTAGTGATGGCCAGGCATAAAAGGTTACAGCTCTTGCATTAAGTTTTCTACCCAGTCTCCACTGTTTGTCTGCTCAGCAAACAGAACAAGCTTTATTCCATCTTATTCCTTCCTCCAAGCTCATTTTGGAGGGACCACTTCCAGGGATAAGGACAATTCATTATTAGATTTTCAATTCTTAACACCATACTGAGATCCCCAGCAAAAGAACTTCTGCCAAATGAAACAGTGTGTTCTATCAATGTTAACAGATACATGATAAAAGCAAGTTTCTGTTCCTTCCCCCACCCCCAAGCATTCAACTACACATCAACAGTTAAATGTTCTTGCATCTGTCAATTCAGATAAACTAATGTTAATTCCTGTGACACCCATAAGAATACAAAGCAAACAGTCTGTAAAAAAAAAATCATAAACAGGGCCGGCCGAGTGGCGCGATGGTTAAGAACTCGCTTGGGATGCCAGAGGGCCCCGGTTCAGATCCCACATATGAGGGCCAGTGACACTGCCCTCTACAGCTAAGATGCTGAACAACAGCTCAACCTGGAGCTGGGCTGCCGTGAGTTGCTGGCGACGGCATAGGCTGCAGCCCCTGCTGCAGTGGGTTGCCATGGGCTACCGTGTGTAGCCAGCAGCCAGCGTGAGCGGCCAGCAGCCGCAGTGAGCGGCCGTCCAGAAGCCGGCGACTGATCTGCCTCGCCTGGGAAGAGCGCAATGATGGTGCCAACTTGGGCCAGTGAAGCAGCGTCCTCCACAACTAGATTGAAGAACAAAACGACAGCAACTTGTCTGTTCCCCTTCCCCCAATTCCCCAGCACTGTTCCCATCCCCCCAATTACCCAATAAAAATCTTTAAAAAAAAAAAAAAATCATAAACAACTTACCACAGCTGGAAAGTACTCAAAACCTAAAGAGCCCTATATTTTAGCATAAACTCAAAACCTGTACAACTTACAAAAAAATGTCTTCTGAAGTTCTCTCTGGCATTAATTCTGCTCTATCTACTTAAATAAGAATTGATTTTAATTTACCAGGTGATGAAGAGGTGGGTTTACTTAACATGTAACAGGGGCCCAATAAAAAATATGCACCCAAATATTCTCTCCACCCTTTACTTTTATCTTTTATAAAACCTAACTTTTAAAATGTTGAATTTAGGACATTTCCATTTCATAGGCAAAGTTTCCATTTTTAACAAAAGAATAAACTTCACTGAAAGATTAGAAAAGAATGGTCTGTGGCAGACAAATCCTTTTCAATTGAGGAGGAGAAGGAAGGGAAAGGACAAAGAGAAAGAAGAATGAAGAAAAGGGGGCTAGAAGAGAGCAAGTAAGCAGAGGAGTATTAAGCTAAGATAGTGCACTGCCAATAAGACTAAGTCAGTAGACCAACTCGGAAGAGGAATATGTTCGACTTTAAATGTCCAGTGTCAGTAACTCTAATGCTAACACCTACCTAGATGAGCATCAAAAACTAAAACACATGAAACAATACAATATGCATTCTTAAGTGGAAAATTATGCAGAGGTCAAAAAGAATAAAACAGATGTATATGAATTGTTATGGAAAGATGGTTAAAAGACACTAATAAGTGAAAATAGCAAGGTATATAACAGTATGAACCGTATATATAGAACTATATGAGTACTGCATATGCTTTCATACCCATGAACTATCTGGAAAGTTACAAAGAGATAAAAATGGTTGCCTGGAGGTGGAGGGAACTGGAAGCTGAAGGCCAGGAGTATGATTTACTTTTGAATTTCCATGTACATGTTACCTTAATTTTTTTTTAATGCTAGGGTGATAAAGAATACTACAATGATTTATAATTTCATTAAGTTCATAACAATGCTATAACCATGGGATTACAAAGAGCCTGAAGAGAGTAGTCCCTCTGTTCCAGACAGCCCTTACCTACACATTTCAGAAAGACGGTTTTCTTTGTTTAAAATACTAAATTAATGAGCAAAATTCAGGTCCTGCTTTGGCAACTGTAATTCTAAGTTCAAATATAAACAGAGAATTCAAGAGTGTGAGAGAACTTTTAACCCAAACTTTTGAAAATCCTGTCAAGCTTTCACATCAAGCTTTCCACTGAGAAATCACCTCTTTCCAAATTAAAGCAAATGATATAATAAACCCTCTAATTTGATGGATTATGCCAATATTCACCAAATTGAAACAGCAAGTTATATATTAATGCACAATAAAGAATTATAGACCTAAGAACATAAAATCTAAAAGCAAAGGTCAAACAAGCATACATTTATTGTGTTACTTTTCTTACCAAAAATTCTACAGGAAGTCATGCAAATTTGAGTCAGCTTGGTCTCTACAAACAGGCAACATGAAAGCATTAATACTGTATATAAAACTAAAATCTTGCAACAATTTTTTCCTAAAACAAATTCATTTCACTTCAACGAAGGCACCTGCATTTCCATTAAAGTATGAATAATATGTCAACAGTAAAGAATTCATTCTCTGAAAAGTCAGACATTTTCCTTGCAATTTTGGCTAAGAATTTATTAATTCAAATATTTATTGGACATATACTATGTGTCACATACTCTTATAGTTGTAGCAAGAGCAGTAAACAAAACAAACAAAAATTCCTGTCAGGATGGATCTTATATTTTAGTAGGCAGAGGACAACAAAACATGCCACTGCTATGGAGAAAAATGCAAAGCAGGGGAATCTGCAGTGTTCCCAATTTTAAATAAGGCTATCAGAAAAGACCTCATTGGAAAAAGTGACATTTTATCCAAGAGCTGGGGGTGTGAGCCAAATAGATACTTGAGGGAACATTCTAAGCAGAGGGATTAACTGTTGCAAAGGTTACGAGGTGGAGCCATGCTTGCAGTATTCTAGAAACAGCAAGAGGCCAGTGCTACTGGAGCAGAGAAGGCAAGGGAATGAATAGGGTCAGAGAAGTAAGATAGCCTTATGGGCCAATGTAAGTATTTGGCTTTTACTCTGAAAAAAATGAGATTTCAAACAAGAGTGACAGTTTATGTTTAAAAATATCACTAGCTACTATGTAGAGATAGATTATATGAGTAGTATGGGAGGAAGCAGAGAGGATCAGATAGGAACCCGTTGCTATAATCCAGGAGACTCAATGGTATAGCCTGGATCCAGGTAAAAGCAATAGAGTGCATAAGATGGGATCAGTTTCAAGATATACTTTGAGGTAGAGCCAAAAGGATTTGTCAACAGACTGGATATGGGTCTGTGGAAAAAAAAAAAGTCAAGGCTCTGGGTAACTAACTGTAAGAACTGAGTAACTAAAAACGTAACAACATTCAGAGACTATTCCAACAAACCATAAAATCTTCACAACCATCAAGGAAGAAAAGTAGAGAAATTCCTCTGTAAAGTACTACTGCATCTACTGCATCTTGACCATTTGAGAGAAAAACTATCTTAAGACTTGTAAACCGGGCTGGCCGAGTGGCTGTTGGTTAAGAGCTCGCTCAAGAGTGCGAGCTCTGAGCAACAGCGGTTCAAGTCCCTGCCCGAGATGAGCTGCAGCTGAGCTGCCAACAGGTGGCAGCATGGATCAGCTAAAAAAAAAAAAAAAAGACTTGTAAACTAAAGAGAACTCAACTTTGCTAATTACCATATTTCCCCATGTATAAGACGCACCCTTTTCCAAAAATCCTGGGGTCTAAAAACCGGGTGCGTCTTATACAGTGGTTGTAGGGGGTTTTTTACTTGCATTTCCCTCTTTTTCACACTTGTCATCTTTGTACTCATTGTTTCATACAGTGCTGAATTAAAGTTAAAAGTGATCCAGTTTGCAAAAGTGAATGGAAATCGTGCTGCTGAATTTAAGTTTGGTCCTCCTCCAACTGAGAAAACAATCCTAGACTGGCTACGGGAAGAAACCATACTGAAAACACCATGGCAGAAGAAGGCCATGAGAGGCAATATATGAAGACAGTGATTCGTCATCAGACACAGATGAGGACAAGCTAATGGTTGGGAGTTTTGACATTGATGAGGAATTGTATGAATTTTATGATGAATAAAACGAGTTCAATGACTTTATGCAATACTTTTTTTTCAAATTTTGGGCCCCAAAATTAAGGTGCGTCTTATACATGGGAGTGTTTTCTACATGGGGAAATACCGTAAACATTCATCTCCTGGTTAACTGGCCTCAAATTGAAATTTTACTTGTCATTCATTACTCCCAACTCATCAGAGCCCTGTAGAAACAACAGTTCTATTCTGTATGCTACTTATCTTTTTGTTCAGCCCTCTACTGTTGCCCTTTATCAAACTAAAATTGAATACAGCTGGCTCCTTGAACTTTGAAAATTCAAATTAATGTTAGTTCTCCTGCCCTACTGACTACAGTCCTGGAAAGTTGATAAAGGAAGAGGTATCCAAGGGCCGGCCGAGCGGCTCAGTTGGTTAAGAGCTCGCTCAAGAGTTTGAGCTCTGAGCAACAGGGTCCCCGGTTTGATTCACGGCCCAAGCTGAGCTGCCGCTGAGCTGCCAACAGGTGGCAGGATGGCTCAGCTAAAAAAAAAAAAAGAAAAGAAAGAGGTATCCATTAAATTCTGCACAAATTAGGATCCAAAATATATGTAAACAAGCTAAAAATAGCAAAATACTTCTTTACTGCTAAAAAAAAGTTTTATAGTTACTCCCTTGGTTATTCCCATTTTTGAACTTCCTCATTTAAGGAGGGAACTTGAGAATCCAGTTCCAGTACAGAAATCAATAATCAGTTCTATAAAAAGACATTATGACATTGATGGTAGGAAAGTATCTTAACATTTCAGAACCAGCAGGAGATCTGCGTGGCTTGCCACTCAGAAAGGAAAGGAAAGCAATTAACCAACAATCACACCTGCTTCTGAGAACAGTGACAGTTATTTACTAAAGTCCTGTGGGCCCTGTTCCCACTCAAATGAAAAGGGAGTGGTTTTCAACTTTGTATGTATCCTGGTGATTAGAAGTAGTTGTCCTTTTCTAATAATTGCTACCTGTACGAGTAACTATAAGACCAAAAAATTGCATCAAATATTTTCATGCCACACTTGAAAATATTTACTTTTCAATTTTGTACTCCATTGTCCCTTTAAAGGCTAACAATTCTCCAGCTAAATCTCATGTCCAAATCGTTATTTTTCTTTTCATTAATAAATTTAAATGGAAGTAACAGCACTACAGCCAATTTTCACTTTTTCTAAAAAATTATTTGAATACCAGCAGTAACATTGAAAGTCCCAACAGCACAATTCTAATATAGGGCATTAATCTTATTGTTTTCAGTGAATCTCTTAAAAATTAAGTTAAATAGCACTATTAAATTGATTCTATTCATTTATACTTTCATTTCCAAGCAAAGGTATCAGGGCTATCCTCTCTATGGACTTTATGTGCGTTTTAAGACTCCCAAGCCTCTTTATTATTAAGTTTAAGCACATTCTTTTTCTAAACAGCTGTGGTAACCTCCTTCATACAATAAGAACTATCTCAAACTCAGCTGCATTCCCATAAAATTAAATCCCAATATTTTTTTTCTTCCTTCCTTCCATCCTTCTTTCTTTAATCTCAAAAGGCTAAGTAATTGTCCTAAAGAACAGTATGTCTTAATCATAATTTCCAACATCACTATACACACATAAACTCAAGAACCACTGAATCAATTATTTAATACAGAAATGCATTTAAGAGTCTGAATTTCAACTGTAATAAAGCAAATTCAGTAGGAAAAATCCAAAAGGACACCTGGATTCACCCTGTCAACACCACTTTGAAATGTTTTCTGAGCTATATCAGGACAGTTAGAATGACTATAACAGCTGCAAGTTCCCTGAGGTTGCAAAATAGATACTTGGGAAAAGGTTATTTGAATCACCTTTCAAAATAACCTACAGCACAGGAGCAGCATGCAAAGCAAAAACTTCCAGGCTATTGTTAGCATTATTTAAAATATATGTTTCAGAGTTTAGCAGTTTATGGGTCAGCTTAACTCTTTCATTTCCCTATTTTGTCAAATGTATCGAACCTATTTAAAGGCCCTGTTCAAGTATCTACCATCAAAAGGGGGGAAGGAAGCTCTTTATGTACAGGATACGGAATAAAAACATTCCAAATTAACATCTTGTCAGCACAAATTCTTTTGTTTGAGCCCCAGAAATTTTTCTGCTGTTAGGGCATTTCAGTCCAAGTTTCCCCTAAAACCGGGTAAGTTACACTTCACTTCCTCTCCTAAACTTGCTTTTTATAAATTACATTATACTTCACAGCCATCTCTCTGTGTACTGAGTATAGTACAAGATAAACAGACAAGAACCCAAATCATAATATTTGGAGCTGCTGGTGGCCTTTTAAAATATACTGTCTACCCACTATTTGCCCAATAAATGGCTTAATGTTTATTTTCACAAAACACAGCATTCAGTCTTTAAAAAACCATACAGTTGTTTCACATTACATGATAATGTGAGGTAAAAATGGTGAAATACCTCAATAATGCCATGTCAAGGGGTAGTCTTTGCTCACTAGCTTAGAACACGGATCCCCTCCTTCTCTTCTCACTTGAAGAATGCAAAATTTAATCTTTTGTCCTCTTCCTCCAAATATTTACTGAGATGAGGGGCAATACACCTCTGAATGATACTAAAATGCAGCACACCCGGTCGTATAAGTATTTGTGTAGCTCTGTATGCACACCACACAAACATTATCCAGAATCAAGATCCTAGATCAATCAATGTGGGTGAAAAAATACTTGATGATGGGCGTTAAAATTTCATAATACTACGATACATACTTTGAAGATACAAAGTAAGCGTAACTAGAATGGAGTAGGATTAAGACTTCTGAGGAAAGGTAAAACTTTATGACAAGACTGGTAGAAACAGTGAAAGGCATGGCAGCATGATTTGGGAAAGGACCTGAGTCTTTGGTTAGATATCTCTAGGGAGGCCTTGATCATGCTGAGCATTTCAGGCCAATTCAAATGCAATAAAAGCTCTCAGGATTTTAAAAGAGTAGTAGTCAGGAAGCAACTCTTGGCTGACTGAGAAAAAACACATACAGTTGACCCTTACACAACACACGGTGAGGGGCACCAACCCCCATATACAGTAAAAAATCTGTGAATAACTTTTGGCTCCCCCAAAATTTAAGTTGTCCCTCGGTATCCACGGGGGATTGGTTCCAGGACACTGACACCACCGACACCACCACCACCATCTGCAGCCTCCGCCACAGATACCAAAATCCTTGAATGTTCAAGTCCCATGTATAAAATGGTTTAGAATATAGATTAATCCATCCAATTGGCCCTCTGCAACCACAGACTCCCAACTATGGATAAAAAATAATACAGGCAATTATTTTTTAAATCCACATATAAGTGGACCCACGCAGTTCAAACCCATGTTGTTCAAGGGTCAACTGTATTGCCACATTGGTGGGCATCTTCTTGATCTACTGAGCAACTCCATAATTACCAATAAGATTCACAAAAATAGTCTCTCAACTTACTAAATCCTGATAGTTGAATTATTTTTCCTAGTAAACAAATGAGTTTAAATTCTACTTGTTGAAAAACTGAATGAACAAGCAAAGTAAACAGAAGTGGTCTCAGAGATATAGAGGAACAACTGATGGCTGCTATTTGGGAGGGGGAGGGGATGAAGGAGAAGGGGAAGGGATTAGACAGCATAAATACGTAACTACAATATTGCCACAGGGACATGAAAGGCAGTTCGAGGAATATAATTAATAATGTTGTAAATATTTTGTAGGGTGTCAGATGGTCACATGTCTTGCTAGGGAGACTGCATCATGAATGGGGTAGAAGCTTGATCACTGCACTGTACACCAGAAGCTGATGTTGTATAATATTGTATGTCAACTAAAAGTGAATATATACACACACACACACACACACACACACACACACACACACACACACACACACACATATATATATAGTCATGGGACGTGGAGTATAGTGTGGGAGTGGAGTCAAGGGAATTGTAATAGATATGTATGATATTGGGGGGATGAGTGGAGCGGCGGATTGGGGGAGGGGGATTGTCACCTCGAGGGGTAAAAAGTATAACTAGTGCACTGTGTTGTACAGCTGAAACTAATTCTAAAAAATGTGCATTTCACAATAATAAATAAATAAATAAATTTTCTACTTGTTGATGACCTCCAAATGAAGATCTCATATCGCACTAAAAAAACAATTCAGAATATAGTCTATGACTTAAATTTGAAGTGCTTTTTATCCAGAAAGATCTAAATTATTTGAATAATTTAAACCAATCACCAAAAGGAAACTTATTTGTAACCACACCTGTGGAAAGAAGAATAATGTCACTAGAATCTATTTTCTCCATCATATCCTTCTCAATTTGCTGACAAATCCTGCTGATGACTCATATCCTTCTGTACTAACCAGTCACTCTGTTCCCTCATGATAGGCTTTTCACCAATAATGGAAAGTAGAAAACACATCAATTTGTTTTGCTACTAAAAGCAGTAAATATCAACATATGTACGTAAATACAATTTACAAGTACTGTAGTGGTACAACTTAGTAAATGTTTCCTGTAAAACAGTGCAAAAAAAAAACTGTTATGTTCAAATCTCAACTAAAACTAAAGGACAACCAGAAGAAAGTAGACCCAATTGTGAATTTGAATTCTTGTCAAATGATACATTAGTATAGAGCCAACATTTTTTACCACTGCAGAAGAAAAAACATAAAGTAATTTATCTGATCTGCTAAAGCAAATATATCATGTGTGCATTTTATGCCAAAAGAATTAACGTTTTCTGAGAAGAATGAAATTTCAACCCAAAAATACTATGAAAGGAATTAAATACACCAATTCTCTAAAGGTAAAGACTGTTCTAATGGTCAAAATATTTTTTTCAAAACAGGCTCAGCTAGCAAAAAAAGGGTCACAAAAAGCTTAATCTTAAAATTCTCTGCAGTTTAAAAAGGCAATGTTGTATAATGTAAATCTATATTCAAATGATGAAATTTAGTTTCTGGGACACTTAAAATAGAGTGGATGCTGTGTTGCAGAACCTATGGGAAAGAAATCAGTGCAGGCAAACAAAACCATTTGTATTAAAGTCACATAAAAACTGTTGGTATAATCTGTCCATTCCCCATAGTCATTTTTCTGGGAAAGATTTTGTGCCCTGTAAATCTATACTGATTGAACAGATAGTGCAGGGAAAACCTCCTTTAAGACATTGGATAAGAAGAGTCATTTTCTCCCCGGGTTCTGGTAACTCCACAGGGTAACTGTGGAAAGTAGAGAGTCTGCAGCGCTGTGCAGCTTCTTGCCTGGAGGTACTAGAGCAGTAACAGTTTCTGGTACAGCCTAGACCTCTAAAACTCTAAGGAACAATAGGTTTACTCACAATATCCACTTGAATTCTACAACAAGCAATCCAGTAAGTGTTCAAGTCCCAAGAGAGTAGCCAGAAAGTCAAACGAGCTGGAGAACGTGGTTCAAAGGATAACTAGAGAAAGTTATCAGACACCTCTATATATATACTAGTTCTGAAGTTGAAAATGGATAAAAAGGTTCTTCTAATAGTCCAGATTATTAGATTCAAATCACCATTTCCCAAAGTAATTATAACTGATGGCACCCACTGTCCATTTAACAAACCAAAGGTACAAAATTATCTGAACTGTAACATCAAGGACGCTTGTTTTTTAGAGAACAATCATCAGTTTCTACATAAACCAACTTGAGTCTTAAGAAAAATCTCAAAGCAACATCCCCAAAAGAGCAAAAAAAGTATGCAAGTACCTGAATCAGTATCCTTAAAAGAAATTTTTTTTCAAGCAAAAAACAGCCTACTTCCTTAACATCAACTTAACACCTACATAGCTCCCTCTAAACTGACTGGAGTTAACTGAGGGGGAGTGGGGATGGGGGAAGTAGCCAGAGATTTAAGCCCCAAGGAAAAAATTTTTTATCCACTACCATTTATTTACTGATGCTCTTTAAATTGGATTCCAAAACCAGGGATTCAAAAAATTGATCTATAAATCAATTTCCTTATCTGTAAAATTGAAAGAATGCCACTTATAGGATTATTATGACCTGTAAATGAGATGATTTACGATTCAGCACCAAGAAAATGATCTTAAGAAGGGAATATTGAGGGCAGGCCGAGTGGTGCGTTGGTTAAGAGCTGGTCTTGGGACGCCAGAGGGCCCCGGTTCGGATCCCACATATGAGGGCCAGTGACACTGCCCTCTACAGCTAAGATGCTGAATAACAGCTCAACCTGGAGCTGGGCTGCAGCCCCTGCTACAGTGGGTTGCCATGGGCTACCGTGTGTAGCCAGCAGCCAGCATGAGTGGCTGTCCAGAAGCCGGAGACTGATCTGCCTCGCCCGAGAAGAGCACAATGATGGTGCCAACTTGGGCCAGTGAAGCAACGTCCTCCACAACTAGACTGAAGAACAAAAAGGACAGCAACTTGTCTGTTCCCCTTCCCCTAATTCCCCAGCTCTGTTCCCATCCCCCAATTCCCCAATAAAAAAATATTTTTAAAAAAAAGGGAATATTGAAACCTAAACATAATGTTGAACTTCACAAGTATTCTAAGACCTCAAGAACTCTACCACTACCCTTCTCAATAAACATAACTAAGTCTACCATGTTAAACTATAGATCCTAATTTTCAGTTGCTCAATTTTCTTAAAGCTCTCCAACTTCTGTGAGTAGTGGTAGCATAGCTGATAGCATAGCACTTGAAGAAATCAACCTAACTTAGATTTCACTCTTCCAAGAGCAACAGCTAAAAATTAATGTATTGCTTCTCTGCATCTTATTTGTGAATGTTTTTTTCTAGAGGCTTCACTAGTTACCAATCCCACATTCCAACAAAAAGTATAGTCAAACCCCATAAAATAAATCTCTACTAAATTTCAACCTTGTGCCTCAAAATCATAGTGTTCTGGTAAGGGGGGAAGAGGGGCAGTAGAAGAGGGTAAAGGGGACTAAAAATCTATGGTGACAGAAGGAGAATTGCCTTTGGGTAAATACACAACGCAATACATAGATGATGTATTATAGAATTGTACACTTGAAACCTATAGAATTTTACTAACCAATGTCACCCCAGTAAACTCAACTTTTAAAACAATCTGTTCTGTAATTACTGCATACAGAAATGCTACCTTTGAAAGACAAATAAAAAGTTAAATCCTAAGAAAAATAATTTGTTTTACCTTGTTCACACAAATGTCTTTTCAAGTAAAACATAAATATGGGGCTTTCAGACTTTTTAAGTTATATGCAACAAGCATTCAAACATTTACTCCTCCCTAGTGCCAACAAAGTTCAATGATGCTGTAAATGGTTTCTGCTTATAAATTTTGTTCATTCAAATTAAATATTACTTGACTGATTCATGGAGGGAGTGGTTTGATTTTTGCTGTTCTGAGTCAGAATATACTGGGTTCAGCAGTTCTAAACAATTTCTCAGTTGTGTAGGTGTCGTAAAATGCTAGCCTTTTCCAGCTACTAAATATAACAAACTGTTGCCTTAGTAGAAAAGTCTTAATGGTAATAATACTTTGAATCTGTATTTCAATTTATATTAACAAAGTGCTTTCTTATCTATTTTCTCGCTTGATCTTCACAATCTGAGGTAAATATCCCACACAGCTGAACCGAAAGACTTTCACAAAGAATAAATTCTAGCTGACTCTTAGCCCCAGTAAATACACTCTTCCTCTTTTTCCAAAAATAAGAAACACAAAAGGCTGCTGAGTTTCTTTAATCAGACTTTCCTTTCCCAGACATATCCCAGGTGCCTCATAAAAACTTTGTCTCAAAGCACACTCCCTGGGGCCCCAGGAGAATTTCAAGACAGAATCTCTACCCACATAAAAGCCTAGCTTAGGTCCCAAAGAGCCTCAAGTCAGCATCTCCTAAATGATCCCCTTGCCTCCAGCCAGTCTTCTGCTTTAACTTTAACATCTCTCATTTGTACAAGCTGCTAGGTCAATGTATGGATAAAATAAAAATACCTCAAAGTGAGACAACCTATTGCGAGGGTAGTAATGGTGTGGTGGAAAAATCAAGGACTCTGGAGTCAGACTAATCTGGGTTTTTAATCCAACTCCAATTCTTATTATCTGTGACCTGGGACAAGTTATTTAACCTCTTTGAGTCTCTTCATCTCATCACTGTTAAGTCAATGCAGGCTCATCACTGTATCACTAGTGCCTGGCAAATAGAAACCACTCAGTATGTGCTGAATAAATACAAATGAGGACACCTACCACTTTTATAGTACTTCTGAGAATTAAAAGAAAGTATAAAGGGCCGGACGAGTGGCTCAGTTGGTTAAGAGCTTGCGCAAGAGTGCGAGCTCTGAGCAACAGCGGTTCAATGACCAGCCCAAGCTAAGTTGCCACTGAGCTGCCAACAGGTAGCAGAATGGCTCAGCTAAAAAAAAAAAAAGAAAGTATAAAAAGCACCTGGTGCATAGTAGGCACTTAATACTAATTAATCCAATCCCCACTGAATAGTAGCAATATTATTTACTGTTTCCAAAAACAGAGAGAATGCTAGCAATTGAGAAAAAGAATGCTCTAAGGAAAATATAATTTCTGACATATCAATGCTTTTGCCTGTGATTCTATTACTACTATCAAAAGGATCACTCTACTCTTTGCTTATCATATTGAAAGAATCCCAACTTCTAAGAGAAGTCCCATCATTAAGGTGTAAAATCCATATCAAGGTACTCTTCATCAAGAACCCCTACTTCTACAACATAATCTGGGAGAAGCCCATGACAATGATTAGTCCATTCACTATCCAATATGAAACAACTTTAAAAATGTCAAAATCACAATACTGGCAAACCACCTCTTCTCACTATCTTCACCAACACAACAGTATGCTGGCAAGTGATTCTGAAGCCTTAATAATGTATCATTCATTCTGTAGCCTTAATTTCCTTTTGCACATTGAAGAAAACATAACTTCATTCACTTCCTGTCTGAAACTACTCTGTAATATAAAGCATGGCAGCAAATAACTACCATATTCTAATCCAGTAGTGGTTGTAGTTTGGTTGACTCCACACGAGCAGAATTTGCTGAATGTCTACAGTGAAGCTAGAACTGCAAGACACTTTATATGTCTCTTGACAAATTCCATGAAATAATAAACTAGCCTATGATTCTTCATCATCAGTGTTACTGGGTTGTCGGAAAGGGCATGAAGTATTTTTTCTGTTTTTCATTGCAAAAATGCTTCATGACTTTTCCAACAACCCAATACTACATCATCATCATCATCATCATCATCATCATCATCATCGGTATTATCTCTTAAGAGCTTTTCTCCAGAAAGGTGGGAAAGAGCCACAATCTAAAAAAAAAAAAATTACTTCAATTTACCGAACAATAAAATACCTTTCACTTGAAAAGCTAGCAGTACTTTACGAAAGAGCCTGTTTCTGAACACTCTAAAGGCAAAAGCCTAGGATCCTGGGCAATAGACAAGTTTTAGTTAGCTCTCATAGCCCCCGACTAAAATGGGATGACAACCATATCCTTGACAAATCCGGAAATTTTAAGTCGATGTCATGAAACAAGGGGAAAATTTTTACCAAAAAAAGCACATCCCTTTTAAAAAAAATCCCAGAAACAGAAGATGATAGTACCACTAGAATATACTCCTATACCCTTTCCTCATGCTTGAACCCAAGAACCCAGGGACTAGGTGCTCATGGAAAGAACTGCCCAACCCAGGACACCAGGATTCCCTACCATCATACACAACCATCAAGGAGAGCCTCCAGGATGCCTGTTCACACACTGGACAGACGTAGGCACACCCTTCCATACTTCCTCCTCTGCCATTCACCTCCCCAACCTCGCTCACATCGCACTCATATTCTCCCCCCACTCTCTCACTCATTCCCAGACACTGCCCCCCACATTCACTCTACTCCTACACTCACTTATATCCTCCCCACACCATCCACACAGATACTGTCCCCACACTCCCACTCCCCCCCACTCTACTGTACACTCACCCCACACTCACACACACTCCTCCATACTGCCCCCAACTCTCCCAGCCACACTTTCTACCCTACTCCCCCCTTCCCGCACCCCACATGAATACTAGCCCTCTCCCCAACTCACACACTCCTTCCGCTTCACACACGTACATTTCCTCCCAACCACACTCAACATTCTCTCTCTCTCACACACACACACACACACACACACACACACACACACACACACACACACACACACACACACACACGATGCCCCCCTTCCTCACCCACCCTCGTTCTCCACGCTTCCTGGCCGCGCTCCCCCCGCCCCGGGCCCCGGCCCGGCCCTCCTTCCGGGGACGTGTCTCGGGCCTGCACTAATGGCTGCGGCGCCTCCCGCCCTCCCTTTCCCCGCGGCCCCGGGAGCCGGCGCGGGGGCCGCCCGGGAACAGCGCACTCACGCTGGCGAGCTGGGGACTGGGCATTGACGTCCGGCGGCGGCGGGAGCGAGGAGGCGCCTCTCTCCTCAGTCACCTCGGCGGCGGCGGCGGCGGCGGTAGCGGTGGCGGCGGCGGCGACGACTCCCCCCCAGCCTCGGCGCGCGACACCCGGCCCGGCCCGGCGGCGGCGGCGCGTGTCCACGAGTCCGTCTTGCTGCTGCTGCTTCGGCCGCCGCTGCGTCTCCTGCTGCCGCCGCTGCCCCCACTGCTGCCGCTGCCCTGTGGCGTCGCCTCGCGCCGTGCCCGGCCGCCGCTGCCACTCCAGCCGCTACCGGACAGACGACGGTTACAACCCAGCCGATTGCGCCGCCGCCACCACCGCTGCGCGCGCAGCCGGAACCAGCTCCCGCCGCCGCCCCTCAGGGGGCGCTGCGGGGCGCGGCGCGCGCGCCTGTCGGCCCGCCCCCCGCGCCCGCTGACTGGCTGGCCGGCCGGCTCTCGGGGCGGTTGGACCCGCCCACTGCTCCCGCGGGGCGCTGACCCAGTGCCCTCCGCGCCTCCCCCGCTTCTCCTCTGCTTTCGTTCCGCTTCGTACTCCTGGCTGCGGAAGCGCGTCCATGTGACTGGGGACCCGGCAGAACGGGGCCTGGAGAGTCGTTCGCTCTCGCGGCCCGCCCATCCGCACCTGGGCTGGGGAGAGGGCCGGAGGCCGCCACGTGACCCGCAAGGTCGAAGGGCTTTTTCCCGCATCCCGGGTTGTGGCGCCTGGGGCCAGATCCTGTTGTGACAGGGCGATGACCGAGCCCTTTGCTCGGGGATTTCCAACTCAGAAGTGAGAACCAGGGCAGCTCAGTTCCTGGCTGCCCTTCCTCGAGGCTCCAAATAAATGGCGTGTGCGTCTGCATTTGCAAAGAATGTTTCTGTGCCTCCCCTCAATTCCCTGCCCCCCGCACGCACTCAGACCTATGAGCCTTCCCTGACAGACCAAAACTCAAACTTGCGGAATGTAGCATCTTAAGCAAGTTATTTTCTCTCTCTCATATTCTCAACTGTTAAATGGAAATAGTTATCAGCTGCCTCATGGGGCTCTTTTCACGTATCAATGATATAACTATGAAAAAAAATGCCTGATGAACAGGAGACCCTGAATTTCAAGGTTTCCAGCCTAATGTCCCCCTTAACCACAGAGAGTGTTTTAGAGATTCCACCATTCTCTCCTGCATTTGGAAGGTGGCCAGAAATTCTTTAATTCTTTGTCAGACCATGGAAAATGTGGTCACCGGTGAATTGGGAGACTGGTCTGGGTCACTGACAGATGGCAACCAGAAAGAGGCCCTGGAGGCTGGCTTGGGACGATGACAGGAGGCTTACCCTTGAGAATTGGTGTGAGGGAGGTGCTCTGTCCTCCCTCTCCACCCTGGAAAGTCCCACCTGCCCAGAACTAGCACCTGTCTACTAGCCCTTTGGGCTGCCTCTCCTCCAACCCCCTCACCACCGCACACCTATTTATCAGGCCCTGTGGAGAGAAGCAATGGTCAGTAGTCATCATGAGGCCTTCCCCACGTGGTAAACCTGAGGCATTGCTCCTGACCAGAAGGCTTCCATTAGAGCTTAGCAGTAAAAAGAAAGGTCTTATGACTCAGCCACATCAAGACACAGCACAGAACCCAAAATGTTCACCACCAGCAGGTGGCCTAGGAGGGGGTATTCCAGGGCAAGGCTGGCTGGCAGGGCAGTGTGGGAGTTGAGAGGCCTTGAAGCAAGAGGGACTGAAGATCAGACTTGCTGCCTGCCCTTGGGTGGGGAGCACAGGCTCAGTTGCAGCTTGCATTCTACCTGCCTCCAGCAGGCAGCATTTTCCACTTCCTCCAAGCACAGACTTGAAACAGAGAACTATCTGCTCTGCAGAACTTTTGCTGAGTCTCCTGGTTATTGATCCTTCCGCTAAAGCCTCAAAACACCTTATGCAATCCCCTATCATTGCATTTATCACATTGTACTGTTTTCATGATTCTCCCCTACTTAGACTGACCTACTTGGTGTAGTCTAGTAGATTGTTGAACAAATGACTGAATCTTCCCTCCATCTAACTCTCAGCCTGGCCCTAAAATGTGAGTAAATAATATGGTAACAACATAAGGATAACAATAATGGCTACCATAATGACTACCATTTATAAAGCATCTCTCTATTCTAAGCGGTGGGCAAAGTGTTTTTAAATACATTGTGAAGGGCCGGCCGAGTGGCTCAATTGGTTAAGAGTTGGCTTGGGAGCATGAGCTCTGAGCAGCAGGGCCGCCGGTTCAGTTTCCACATGGGCCAGTGACGCTGCGCCCTCTACAGCTAAAATTGTGAACAACAACTCTACCTGAAGTTGGGCTGCTGTGAGTGGCTGGCGATGGCGTAGCCTGCAGTGGGCTGCCTCGAGCCTCTGTGAGCAGCTGTGAGTGGCTGTCCAATGGCCAGCAACCGACTTCCTCAGCCAGGAAGAGCACAATAATCATAATACCAACATGGGCCAGTGACACGGTGTCCTCCACAACCAGACTGAAGAAGAAGAAAGGACAGCAACTTGTCTGTTTCCCCCCCAATTCCCCAATAAAATATTTTTTTAATAAATAAATACGTTATCAAGTTTATGCTTCAGAATAACGCTATGAGGAAGGTATTATTGTCCTCATTTTTTTTTTAAGATTTTCTTGGGGAATTGGGGGGAGGGGAACAGACAAGTTGCTGTCCCCTTGTTCTTTAGTCCAGTTGTGTAGGACACCCGCCCCACTGGCCCACATTGGTATCATCATCACACTCTTCCCAGGTGAGGCAGATCGGTCACTGGACTCTGGACAGCCGCCCATCATGGCTCTCGGCAGCTCACACTGGCTGCCGACCACACGTGATAGCTTATGGCAGCCCACTGCAGCAGAGGCTGCAGCCTACGCAGTCGTCGGCGACACACGGCAGCCCAGCTCCAGGTCGAGCTGCCGTTCACCATCTTAGCTGTAGAGGGCAATATCACTGGCCCTCATGTGGGATCTGAACCAGAGCCCTGGCACTCAGAGCTGGCATCGCAAGCCAGCCCCTAACCAATGCGCCACTCGGCAGGCCCTATTATCCTACTTTTTAAAGGGATTGGAGGCTCAGAAAGATGAAATGCTAGAAACAGAATTCAGCCCAGGTGTCTGCCTCTGAAGCCCAAATAGTTATCATGTTAGTCCCTGACTCCAGTCAATAACTGGTACCCCTCAGATTAACCTGGAATCCCTTCTGAGATGTTAGAAACAACCCCCTCTAATAGCAGAAGTCCCAAGACCATGGCACCACCAACTCCCCACATACCAGGACAGCAAGGAAATGCTCTAACCCCTGACATGAATGACCTCATCCAAATGGTTTCCCAAGGAAGGCTGCACACCTCAAACAGATCAGGAACTGGGCTGCAGGCGCCTTAATACAGCATGAACCACCTTTGGCAGTGAGTGTTACATATAATAAGTACCCTGAGTTTATCCAGTGTCTTTGCTGAAGCATTCCAAGTGCCATTAGCTTATTAATCCTCTCAGTGCCCACGTGAGGCAAAGCTGGCTGGTATTCCTGACTGATTTCATAGAATGTTAGCTCCTTGAGAGCAGGAGTGTGTGGGCCTGCCACACATGGAAGTTAGAGAAAGAAGTAATGGTTCTGTGACAAAGAAACCGAAATCCTTGGAGAAGTGGTTTTAGACAGAGGTAGGGACACAACCCAGTTGCCTGATTCCCACCCTGGGATGCTAGACTGTTTCATCTGGTATCTTCGCATTGCCATTTAGTTGCTGTGTAACCTTGGAAAGTTACTTCATATAGTCTCAATTTCCCCATCTGCAAAATGGAAAAGGTAACAGTACTTAGCTCATAAGGTAGTTTTGGTTATTACAGGAGTTAGTGTATATATAATTCAGATAGTACCACACTGGATACAGAGTGTTTGATATGTTAGCTATTAATACAATTATTAGAAGGCTACTTGGCACGGTGGAATGAATAAATGGCACCAGCTTTGCTACTACTAGCTCTATAGAGTTTATTTCAAAATTGCAGGCTCTGCTACTTACTATTAGTTTAGTGACCTTGGACAGATGGCTTGACCTCATTAATGAACCTCTATCCTCATCTGTGAAATAGGATTTCTCTGAAATGAAGATCTTGAAAGTGCTTTGTAAACTGTCAAGCACTATACAAACCTTAACTGTGGTTTTGTACTATGACTATGCAGGAATCGGTGATCACATCTATCTCAAGGGGGTGTTGTGAAAAAATTAGATCATTAAAGACAATATATTTAAAGTGCCTAGAACAGTGGGAGGTGATCTATATATGTTACTTCTCTACGCCCTAATAAATGTTGCCTTTCAATGCCCTAAAGTAAAGGAAGCCGCAGGGTGTGGCGGGAAATTTATGGAACCAGTAGAGCTGGGATTATTCCTGGCTCTGCCACTGTGTGACCTTGGGCAAGTTACCTAACATCTCTGAGCTTTCAGATTCCTTGCCTCTAACATGAGATAAGGTATGCCTACATTGCAAAGTTTTAAGAAGATAAGAATGACCCATCACAGACCCTGCCTCACAAGTAGGGGCTTGCTCTCTAAGTGGGAGCCACTCATCTAAAGGACCCAGTTGGAAGCAACGACCAAAATTCCCCAACCCCATGCCAAATGGGGTCATGAACTGCAAAATAAGCGATCCAGGCTCTAAGAAGTTCAGCTGGGCTTAGGAGGGTCCTGCCCAGCTCTGCTTAGCTTGCCTGGACCCTGCCAGTGAACTGGTTGGGAGAAGACCATGAGAGGACCCAACCCTCCCAAAGTGATAGCCGGGGAGGAGAAGGCAGAGTGGAGGAAGGAATGTACTGATTCACCGCCCCACCCATCCCCTGCCTCTAATCTCTCTTCCGGAATTTTACAGCCCTCTTTTACTGGGACAGAGGCGGAGGGAGCAGGGCGCGGGTTAGCGCCGCGCCGGCTGCAGGAACCCCTCCCTTTCCCTCCACCCTGGCCAATCGTCTTCTGCAGGAAACCCCTGGAGTCCCGCGCACACCCCGGCAGTCTGCTCCCAGTGGCATCCTCCCTGCGTGCTGCTGTGGGGAACTCAGTGGGGAGGGGGAGAAGCTGTGAATTCTGGGCTTGAAGTTTCGTTCTTGGGGTGGGGCCGTGGGCGGAGAGTTCCCTCTCCTCCTGCGTGGTCCAAGCTGGAAAGCTGCGGCTGAATATCGGCTTGGGCCTCAGTGCACTCGGAAGGCCGCGACCTCATTCTAGATCCTTCCCGCGGCCAATCAGCTATCAGGATCCATCTCCACCGTTTTCAGGTGTAGCTGGATTTCAACCAGAAATCCAGAAAGAAAACGACTTCAGGAACTGGCAGCGAGGGAGAGCGAAAAATTAAGAAACACGGCTCAACGTCCTTATTTTATCTTAGTAAAGATGAGGCAACTGAGGCCCGGAGAGTGCGTAGGGATCTGCTCAAGGTGGCCCTGGGAATCAGCTGCAGACTACAGGCCAGTATTTGAATCTCTGGTGCTGCCTTTTCTGTTGGGTTGATTCACAGGATTCTTGGATACCTCGAGACTTAGTTTCCCTGTTTGGCAGTTGGAAAATATCGAAGAATTTATTTGTAACTGAAACGAGCTGTTGGAAGTGAAGCAGCAACTTTCCGTCCACAACGAAGGGACTAGGAGGCAATGATGTTCACAGCTAACATTTATTGAGGACAATTGTTCTAAGCACTTTATTAACTAATTTTCACAATAACCCTAGAAGGTGGGAATTATCCTTATTTTACATATGGGAAAACAGATGACTAACAGTGAAGCCAGTTAAGCGAACTTGACCAAGGTCACCCAGACAGCATATGACAGAGTCAGGATTTGAACCCAGGGAGTATTTGTCCAGGGCCCCACACCCTCAACCACTATGCCCTCTGCTTCTGGAATGAGAATGTGGTTACAATCTACTTACATTCTGGATGTTGGCTTAACAGTGTAAGCTCTTTTCGTTATGGCAACCTGTTTCAGAGTGACTTAGATTATCTGTGTGTGTGTATAAATGTTTAATATATGCTCTCTGCCTGTGATAGTGTTTCTACACACTGAGACATCAAAGGACCAGGTTAAAAGGGGCAATCAAGGTCATATTGTGAAATTGAGAGCACTCCTTCCCCACTGGTGCACAGTTGTCTTAATTCTATCAGGTGCTATGGCCAGAATCTTGACTTTCCCTCCACAGTGGGTCCCATTTACCTAGTAGTAATCTCGAGTACCCCTCTCAACACCAACAATCCTAACTTAACTACTACTATGTTTTTCAAGGATAAAGAGGTTGCCATGGGACCGACCAAGTGGAGCGTTGGTTAAGAGTTGGCTTGGGATGCCAGCTCTGAGCAGCAGGGCCCCAGTTCAGATCCCACATGAGGGCCACTGATGCTGCGCCCTCTACAGGTAAGATGGTGAACAACAGCTTGACCAGGAGCTGTGCTGCTGTGAGTCCCCTGCGATGGTGTAGGCTGCAGTGGGGCTGGCCCGCAGCTGGCATGAGCTTTTGTGAGCCGCTGTGAGCAGCCCGTCCAATGGCCGGCGAGCAACTGCCTCACCCGGGAAGAGTGCAATGATAATACCAACATGGGCCAGTGAAGCGACGTCCTCCACAACTAGACTGAAGAACAAAAGGACAGCAACTTG
>NW_017731360.1:6610621-6619274 GCF_001890085.2 Hipposideros armiger | reverse complement strand
CTGCCTCACCCGGGAAGGTGCAATGATCACAATACCAACATGGGCCAGTGAAGCGACGTCCTCCACAACTAGACTGAAGAACAAAAGGACAGCAACTTGTCTATTCCCCTTCCCCAATTCCCCAATGCTGTTCTCCTCCCCCAATTCCTCCAATAAAATCTTTAAAAAAAAAAAAAACAGAGGTTGCCATGGCCCCAAAACATATCCCTTACCCCATCCTCAGCTTGCGTGCATATAAAGTGCACAATTGAAGGTTTCTTTCTTGGTTTAAAGCCAAATAATAGTTCATCTTTTGTTCGAATGTAAACATCATCAGAGAGAAAAAATAAACTGGGCCTCACCAACCATTTCATGTAATGAGAATGAGATGATCACATCCTCCCTAAAAATGAGTTTGGGTAGGAGGGAGAGCGAAAGGACTATGAACTCACTGAACTAATGTCTGAAAGAACTCCAGAAGTCAGCTAGTGCAACCCTTCCCTTTATAAGCCCAGGTAAAGAAAAGGACTTTTCCAGGCCACACAGAGATATTGAGAGGGGTGAGGTGACCCATTGTGGGAAAGGGAACAAAAGGGCAGGCAAAGGGACAAAAGATTAGATTAGCTTCAATGTCAGAGGACTTTTCCTTCTAGTTGTGTTTTTAAAATAAATCTTTCCCCAAAAAATAAATAAATCTTTCCCTGTCCCCAGCCTCAAAAACGATATGTGCATTTTATGGTATGTAAATTATACTTTAATAAAACTTAAAAATAAGACAACCTTCTTATAACATTTTTTAAATTACAGAACTGAATGCTTAATAATGTAAAAGTCCCCCACAATCATACCCAGAGAAAGAACCACTATTGACAATTTGTATTGTATTATTTCTCCAGATTTTTCTCTAAACATTCATATTTTTTTTCTGTGTATTCATATATGTGCACACATGTGTGTGTTGAATAGAAATGGGTTTCTCTAACAATATGTCTTGGACAGTACATGTCAATACATTTAGACCTACTTACCTTATTCTTTTAAAGACTGCCTACATAGTATGGCTGAACTATAATTTAATAGGTTCTCTAATGATATATGAGTATATATTTGGATTGTTTCCAATATTTTGCTATTACAAGCAGTACTGCAGTGGACATTTTTGCATATACATTTTGGAGCCCTTTTAGGGGAATTCTATAGGATAAATTACCAGATAAACTGTTTCTTTTAAAATGACATTCTTCTAGGGCTTAAACTGTTTCTTTTAAAATGACATTCTTCTAGGGCAAGCCAAGTGGCTCAGTTGGTTAAGAGCTCACTCAAGTGTGCAAGCTCTGAGCAACAGCAGTTCGATTCCCGGCCCAAGCTGAGCTGCCAACAGGTGGTAGGATGGCTCAGCTAAAAAAAAAAAAAAAAAAGGAAAGAATCCAGCCTTTCACCATTCTTTAAGTATAATTATAAAAAGAAAAGAACACGCTTTGTATATTATCATTTTCATCTTATTACAAATGGCCCGATATAAAAGCCTGTTCCTGATTAAAATCATATGAAGTGCTCAGGATAGAGTACACATTAAATAAATGTTAGTTATATTCATGATTATTATGACCGTTGTTTCATTAGTCTGCTGGGTAGACTTCAGTCAGTAATTACTGATGAGTTTCTGCCATGAGATGGGCCTGACATCCAACAGTGAAAAGATGTAGACCCTGCCCTCAAGAAGTTGAGTTCTATTGTTAATGATGGATGTGTCAACTGGCAATTACAACACTGTGAGATAAGAACTACAAAAGTGGTGACTGCAGGGGAGATAAGGAAGCATGGAGGAGGGACTTTAACCAGCCTGAAGAAGGACAGGTAAGAGAGGGTGATAAAAAAGAATAAACAGCTTGAATTATCAGAAGAGAGAAGGCAGTAAGCTTCCCATCCACCAGAGATATCCAAACAGAGGCTAAGACACTGTCTCCAAGAAATACTGGTAGGAACAGCTAACCAAATCAGTGGTTCTCAAATGTCCACCCTAAGACTAGTGCTAGTGCATGGGGAAAGGAGAAAAATTAAGAAAAAAAGGAGAATTTTCATATGCTAAATATATTCAGTTTAAGGGACAGTTTTTCATTCTGAGAGTATACCCTTCCTACTTTTTTGGGTATTAAAATGTCCCTCCTTTTATGAAGCAGTGGTTGTAGTGAACGTAGCTTTTCGTTAAAATTCTCGTTCGGATAAACTAAAAGCTGGCAACCATACCTGGGTGCCCCTTCCTCATTTTTTAAAGTTTTGACTATGGATGTCATCTAAAAGTCAGGGACCTCTGAGTCAGGTAGGTGACTTCTAAAGTTCTTTCCATCCCTGTGGCCATAGATTCTCTGCTCAAAAGTGATTAAGGCCTGAAGCTAAATTGAGTTTGGAATCTGTGAGCCAAATCCTTTTCAACAGACCCAGGGTAAAAATAAATATGTAAGTACGTGAGTAAGTAAAAGAAGGAAAAACAATTTGGTGCCCTCTCAAATACTTTTATTTTTTGGTTCCCAAACCACATGAGAGTACCTCAAGTTTCCATATAGATTTACTCTCGTGCCCCTGGGAAAAGCAGCAGTGAAGAAGAGAAACCACAGAAATAACAGATAGAAGTGATATGGGAAAAATCAATTTGGTGCAGTTTTCACAAACTTTTAAAATGGAGTAATTTAAATGATGATGGGGTTTCATGACCAGCGGCAGCCAG
This sequence comes from Hipposideros armiger, assembly GCF_001890085.2. Classification (NCBI taxonomy): domain Eukaryota; kingdom Metazoa; phylum Chordata; class Mammalia; order Chiroptera; family Hipposideridae; genus Hipposideros; species Hipposideros armiger. Next base: position 6,616,570 of record NW_017731360.1, on the reverse strand, counting down.
AGCCTCTGATGGGAATGCTGGTGTTTTTCTGGAGTTTCTCTGAGTGGGTGGGAGGGAAAGGAAAATGTTTTTTTCCTCCCACTTCCATTTATAAGACAATGGAAACAATAAAAAGCCAAGTCTCCTGTATTGTCCCATTAAGAGGAACAAATGAAATGCAGCTCCCTTGTAGCCAGAAAATGCAGGCCCTCAAACAGGCACCGGGCAGGCCTTCCCTGCCCAGCTGCAGGAACTAAGTATTCACCAACACACCTGTGCTACTGTTACCATGGCAACTCCTCACCTTTTGCATTCCATGACTTGGGGGTTGAGACTGGTTCCGGGCACATTTGAGTTTTCATGTACCTTCATGGCTTCTGTAAAAAAAAAAAAAAAAAAAAGGGAAGGAGAGGGAAAGGTTTCTAAGACTGCTCACTTGCTGCCTTGGCCATTTGCCTCTCAGCTTGTGTAACTAGGCCTCACTGGTGAGAGGGCCCTGTAGCGGGGTGAGGGAGTGGAAATGGCTCTAGCAGAGCCCAAAAGACAAGCTCAAATCCCAGCTCCTTAATGAATCAATCTATCCAAACAAGCTCTCCTCTGGGTCAGGCACTAGCCAGTACAGAGAGATGACTAAATAGCCAGAGTTGGCCCTCAGAGAGCTGGCAGTTCAGAGGGGAGGCTAGGTCAGCAAATGACCACAAGCCAACATGATCAGTGACTTCACAGAGGTAGGTGCTGATTCTATCATGACCTAGAGATGGGGAAGGGGAGAAAGGATGTGAAACCCACACTGCATTGAGAAGGTCTCGTAGAAACACTCCAGCAAGGGTTCCTTCCTCTGGGGCCCACTAGAATTCAGCACGAAGGCATCAAATTAAAGGTGACAAGAGTTGAGACTTGCACTTTGACCTCAGACAAGTTAATTCATTTTCCTGAGCCTCAGTTTCCCCATTTATAAACCAACACTAATAATAACTACCTTACCCTTGTTGAGAAAAATTACATTAATATATAATGGTGAAGCAAAGAGCAAACAGAACCAGATCCAAACCCTGTCACTCCAATGCCCAATCCAGCGACCTGGATAATTCTAAACTTTAACCACTCTGAGCCTGTTTCCTTACCTGTAAAAGAGTAATCATAATCATACTAAGAGTGTTGCTAGAATTAGATGAGATGATACATGAAAACCACTTCGCACCAGCATACAATAAATGTTAGTTGCTTCTTATTACAAAAATAGAGCTCCTGATCCAGTGCCTAATGTGTCCTAAGCCAGATATTATTGTTACATGGTGCCTGGTTGGCACTCTGTAAACATTACTTTTTCGCCTTAGCCTTAGCCTCTCTCCAAGGCTGAATGAAGGAGAGAGGGCCTGGGCTTGGCCCCATGGGGCTCCTTTGGAGACTGAGATGGGGGGAAAAGGCAGGGGGAGTACGTCAGCCCTGATGCAATCGCCGCAGCTCATTGCTTGGCCCACTTCCTCCTCTTTGGGTGTTTACTGGAGATTGGATTCCACAGGAACCCTTGGAAGTATACACTGACAGTGGGGGCGGGCAGCACACAAAATTGTCCCTACTTCAGGGACAGTTTAGGAAGAAAGTGATACTGTGCCCGCCTGGGCCTCATGCGCCCTGGGCTCAGGGACACAAGAAAGATACCAGGTGTCGAGTCCAGAGGGAGGGGCAGGGAAGGCAGGCTCCAGGAGGGAGGGACTAACCACTGGCTGATTGATGCCAGGGCCAGCTTCCAGACCCAGCTCTGGGAGGCCCAGTGAATAGGCCCTTTATCCCTGAGTTTAGAATCTAAGCTCAGGGGAGGGAGCCATGGAAGGGGGTCTCAGGTGACAAGGAGCCTCAGAACAAGCTCAGATGATCCTGTCCCTTCCTTCCCAGTAGAAATCTTAGCTGGAGAGAAGGTTCTTTTATGAACCTTGTTTTGCAACCAATTGCCTGGGATCTTCAGCAATCCCACAGCCTCTCTGGGTCACCTAGAAACATCCCGCGAAGCACAGTGTTGCATTAGTGGTAAAGAACTTGGGCTTTTGGCAGTCAATTCTCAGCTCTTCCAGTTACTGGCTGGATGCCCCAGGCAAGTCACTTGCCTCTCTAACTCTAGACTTCCTCGTGTCAAACAGGATAATAAGAGTACTCAATGTCAGCGATAAAGCCTGTAAGCCCATAGAACAGTGCCTGACAATTACAAAAGCACTCACTAACTGTTACATTGTTATTTTTATTAAGATCTAGGGGGTGCAGAGAGGAAAAGTACCCCAGCATCAATTGTTTGCTCCCAGATCCAAGCATTAGAATTCTCTAGTGCTTAGAGGCCTTTTTTTTTCTTCTGTTTTTCTGAAGCCGAGGCTAATTGTCCTTCTTTCAATATCTAATGACTGTTTCTCAGTTATCAGGGAAGAATCAGACTTCCCCTCCCCCAGAGCTGTGAAACTCAGTACACAAAGCTTGCTCAAGCTCCTGAGTCATTCAGCAAAACCAAGCTAAGATATTCAGTAGATCAAGGAAACTAGATGCAGAGTGGGGAAAACCCAGCCACAAAGCCTGGGCCTCTTAGGGCAATTCCCTTTGCTGGCCCCTAGGATGAGCTTTCATTCCAGTTCCACAAATGAGACAGCACCTGGCAGCTAAGTCCTTCCCAGGCCCACCTGTACGTAGGACAAGACATTAGCTATACCTGGGTCTCTATCCGCAGCCAGACCTTCCCATGGAATCCTGTTTGACACAAACTCCTTGCTCTTGGACAAACTCTCTCCTTCCCTCCACACCCCAGTCCTAGGGAGAGTCGACACCCTGTCTTCCATCCTCCCTGCCCACTCATTTCTCAGCCCCTGTAACTTGACTTCTGCCCAACTACTCCACTCCCATCACACTCATCAATGCTATCTTAATTGCCAAATCCAAGACTGTCTCCAGGGCTTTCCTTCTTGCCCTCTCTAAACACTTGGCACTGTTGACCACTCTCTTCTTTAAATTCTCCTGCCTGGACTTCTGCGAGGCCACAGCCCCCAGGTTCTCCTCCCTTCTTCTCCCTCAGCCCTTTTGGTACAGGTTGCTGGCTGTTCTCCATCCCTTAAATGTTGCTCCTCATGGTTCTGCTCTTACTCCTCTTCCCTTCCTATTCTTCATGTCCCCTCCTGGGTTTAATCAGAGCTTAGGTCTTTAACGTCCACCTCTTTGCTGGTGACTTCCCAGGCCATATCTCCAACCCATATCTTCCCCTAAATGTCACCTGCCTACTAAGCAGCTCTACTTGCATGACCCCAAGCACAACAAGCTCAACATGCCCCAAACTAAACTCTTTATCTCCCCCCAAACCTGTTCCTCCTCCTGTGTTCCCATCTTGATGAATGACATCACCTTTTACCCTGTTACCCAAGTCAGAGGCTCAAATGTCACACTTGCCCCCTCCCTGCCCTGCCCACAAATCACCATGCTCTTAATAGTTTCTATATTTCCCTCTTCCCCCATCATCCCCACTGTTTCTGCTTCAGTTCAGGCCTTCACATAACTTGAAGTGTAGATGATTGCACGCTTTATAAGTGGGCTCTAGGCCTGAACTCCTATCCCCTTTCTACTAGACATGTCTTGGAGTGTCTGCCCAACTACAGTCCTTTTTCTGAGGACTCACTGTTGCCTATAGGCCTTGCTGAAGAGGTGCCCCTAGATTCCACGTTGACCTCACCGAAGCCTGCCCCACTATCACCATGGTGTTTTGAACCAGAGGTGCACATTTGACCCAAGCTGGGCTGAATTCTATCTCCTGGGACACTGAAACTGGGACATAGTGACTCTAATTCAAATGCCCCTAAGGGTCACATCAGTAATGAAAATGAGTGAAACAGCCCAATGATAGACAATTGTGGCAAATGGGCAATTGCGGCAAATGGAGAGTCTGGGCCTCATCTAAAAGTAGCAGCTGCTACTCTGCTCTAGCAGATGGTTGCCATGGGAGTACAGGCCCAGACTTGAAAGATATTCTGATTTTCCATATTTTTATATCAAATTTCCCAACTTTTAAATATTGGGCACAAATTCGTTCTTTTAAATGCCACAGCCTAAGAATATCTTGTGTATCATATTTGGCCTATAGGGCTGCCAGTTTGTAATCAGAACCAGAGAATCAGGTGCAGGCACTGGACCCAAAGCTGGGGACAGCCACTCTCTGCCATTTGTATGGAGAAGCAGAGAAAGCCCTCTGGGTAGAGGGGAATACAAAGCCTGTTCCTGCAGGCTACTTGCCCCCCAGGTATACCACGTGCCCTGGTTTCCTGGCCCAACACCTCCTGCCCTTCTTTCCAGGCCCAGGACAATGTGATAAAGTTATGGGCTCTGAAGCCAGGCAGACCTGGGTTCAAGTGCCAACTCTGAGACTCCCCATCTGTGTGCTCTTGAGCAAGTCACTTCACCTCTCTAAGCCTCAGTTCCTTCCACTGTCAAATGGGGTACTTTCTTCATAGGGTTGTTGTTGGGATTAAGAGATGTTGCTCAGAAAGTTCTTAGCACAGTGCCTGGCACCCAGTAAGCACTAAGTGAATGTTAGCTATTTTAGTAGTAGTAGTACCATTAGTACTAGTATTCTTCCTCAGCCCAGCCCTCTCTCTCAGAGCACTTTGTATAACTCTCTGGGCACTTACCATTTGCTCTTATTACTCATCACAATTTTATCTGTCTTGGTATATTGGAAGCTTCTAAAGGAAAAGACCACATTTTCTCTCTCTTTATATAGAGGGGAGGGGAAAGGAACTAGAATTGAAACAGTGTTTTGCACATAGTAGGTGCTCAAGAAACATATATTTGTTGGTACACTACTGGAATTTAAGCTCCATGAAAACAAGGATCTTGTCTCTCTGATTCACTGTTGTACCCCTGAGCCTAGTACAGTGTTGAGCACATATAGAACCCTCAATAAACGTATATTAAATAAAAGGATGAAAGTCAGCTCCTCGTCCTCCACCAGGATTCTTTAACATGTCCTAGGAGGTTACTAGTGCAAATTTCAATTCACTATTTTAAAATAGTAGTTTCTGGAATCTCTGTGAATAGCACCCCACTTTTCCTTTGGTGAACTGTTCTTCCCCCACTCCACTCAATGTGGCTGACCCACATCAGCTCTAGAAATGGTCGTGTGACCCAGGGCTAGCCAATCAGAGAAAACTATCCTGTGGCCACAGTGATTGGTTCAGGATGGGCTTATAACTCAATCAAAGCCAATCAGAGTTGAAATGATTGGAAAGGAGAAATTTGCTTTCCACAGAGAAAACTAAGGCATGAGAATATAAGCCTAGAGCTGCTAGTGGCTGTATTACAACCATGAGGAGAAAGCGTACCTAGGAATGAAGCAAACACAGGAAAGGGTCTAACTGAGAAATAGAAAGAGATAGGTTCCTAATGGTATTTTTTGAGCTAATGGATCTAGCTGTGCCTGAAGCCAAGCCCTGACTCTTCTGTTCGAGAAAATCAATTCCCTTTTTTTGTGTAAGTCATCTTGAGTTTCCATCACTTAGATCCAAAAGAGTGCTGATTAACATTTGGATTTTATACATACGGAGTTATAGTAGATATAAACATACACTTTTGTAGGAATCTTCCCAGCCCACAATGATCCCCTTTTGCCAAGAACTGCCCCCTACCCACAAACTAAACCAGCATTCATGTTTGTACTTCCAAACCCTGCACCCCAAGGTCACGACTGGTTGGTACCAGAAGTGGACATGTATTGTGGCATAATCAGATCAGATTTGCCTTTAGGACTGAGAGATCCTAGTTCAGTCTGAGCTGCATACTTAAACTGAGCGGATATAAAATTGAGAGCTGGGAGAAGGTCACATTCATGGAGCAGCAGAGAAGCTGATCTGCTGAAGAAGAATGAGGCTGACACACACATAGAAGCAAAGGCCGGAGGCTATGATGCCAGAGAGAGAGAGAGAGAGAGAGAGAGAGAGAGAGAGAGAG
>NW_017731360.1:6608254-6610521 GCF_001890085.2 Hipposideros armiger | reverse complement strand
AGAGAGAGAGAGCTGCTTCCTCATCCCTCGTGAGACTAATTACTTCTCCTCTTGGCTTCCCTGAGATTTCTCTGTGCGCATATAATTCTCTCTCATTCCAGCACCCCCACCCCCACCCCCACCCTCCTTTTCAAAAAAATCTAAAATAGCTTTAGTGTTTTGGAGGGCTTGGTTTGGTTTGGTTTTGACTTGTAATTAAAAGGTTTTTAGGAAACTGTTTTAGGAACAAGTCTACAGCCAAGGTGCCCTGTTCACCAGGCTGACGAAGACCCTGGCTTCCTGAATTGAGACACCTTCACATCCAACTACTAGCTGTGTAACGTTGGCCAGAAAACCTGGATTCACTGAACTAGCTCTATTAAACGTACAAGAATGCCTACCCTACCAGATTGTTGTGAAGACTGAATGAGATATGGTGGAAACAAGAGCTTAGCACAGCACTGGGCACCAAAGAGCCGTCTAATCAGTATGTGCTGAATGCTGATGTGGGGTTGGGTCCCATCCTACAGCCAGTCCACCAGTACGTCCCAGTCAACACTAGAAAAGGACAACCCCTCTCCCCATCAGCACCTTTTTTCATCTCATTAGTACCAATTTTTCAAAAGCATAGAGGAGGAAAGGAATATTGTTATTTTTAAAAGTGTCCACTCTAGAACTCTATTCTAATGATATATGAAATCAGACAAGAGAAAATACATATGCATAAGGATGCTCATTGCAGTAGTGTTTATAGTTAGGGAAAAATTGGAAATGACTTCAATGTTCAACACTGTGTTTTGCTTAATAGATGATGGTACACACATACAAGAGAATGTTATGAAAATTTGGAGGAGAAAAGAAAATATTTTTAAATAAAAATAAACATGGAGTAGAATGCAAAATGGTATGAGGCATAATACAAAATTTGTCTGAATTTTTAAGGTAAAAGCCCAATATGTCAAAGAACTTTCTCCCACTCTCTTACATTCCAGCACCACACCACCACCCACCCAGCAATGCATTCATTCATCTTCTCTGCCTTTGGGGTAACTTGGGTAGAAAAATTGAAAAAGTATTTATGTAAGTACAAGTCCTGAGGCCTCTAACATTAAAGGTATTGACAAGAATAGATGTCCACAACATCTTCTGGGTAAAAAAATAAAGCAGTTTACAAAAATATTGCCAAAATGTGGGCAGTGGTTCTCTCATGACATGGGATTTCAGGCAGTTTTTCTTTTCTTCTTTGTACTTTTATGTATTATTTGACGTTTTTATCATGTGTGTGCATTATATTTGTGAAAAAATAAAATAAAGCTATTATCATTGGGGAGAGGGGCAGCTACCTTGATTTTATTTTCTCCTATATTGTCCTCAATGCATACTCTACCAGATTTCCTCTAACACATCTTCCTTCTTCAGGAATAGGGAGATTTACCTGGCCGCCCAGTCCTCTGTGGAGCTGCTACAGTCTACTTGTAAAGGAAGGAGAGCCTTCCATGAGTCTGGCACAAATGCTAGGCAGCTTACTACTGCCCTCTCCTGGTCAGAACTGATCTAGCTAAACAGCACACCCAGTGCACCCTGAGAGCCAAAGTCATCCTGGAGGCATAACTTTGGGCTACCCCTGCAGTCATCAGTGTGCTGCACACCAGCATCAGTAGCTCAGCACTCCACCCCAAAACGCCATGACCTGGGCTCAGCCAGGCTGAGCCTAATGACTGCAAACCCATCTCAACAGTGCTGTCCACTCCAAGCCAGGGGCTCCCAGGAGACACTCTCTTCCAGCTGCTTGAGCAAGTGATGGAGAGCTTTCCTGTCTGCTGGAGAGCATTGATGATCAGGACGGGGGGTTTGAGAAAGTAGAGGGTAGGGTTGCAGAAAGATAACTGCAATCATCCTAGTCATAAAAACCCATTGTCTTTGTATGATTTTTTTTTACTTTTCAAAGTATTTCCCAAGGCAGCTTGACATGTACAAATAAATTCATACAAGAATTTTTCCTGTATAATTGTTAGTAACAGCAAAAAAAACCCCACTAGAAACAGTCTAAATATCCCTCAGTATGGGAGCATCTGGACAAAATGGAATAGTATACAGCTGTTAAAAAGAATGGGCAGAATCTGTATGTGCTGCTGTGGAATGATCCGCAAGATTCATTGATAAGTTTTTTTTTTTTTAAGATTTTTATTGGGGATTTTGGGGGATGGGAACAGCGCTGGGGAATTGGGGGAAGGGGAACAGACAAGTTGCTGTTGTTTTTTGTTCTTCAGTCTAGTTGTAGAGGACGT
>NW_017731360.1:6566865-6608119 GCF_001890085.2 Hipposideros armiger | reverse complement strand
CTCACAGCAGCCCAGCTCCAGGTTGAGCTGTTGTTCAGCATCTTAGCTGTGGAGGGCAGTGTCACTGGCCCTCATATGTGGGATCCGAACCGGGGCCTCTGGCGTCCCAAGCCAGTTCTTAACCATCGCGCCACTCGGCCGGCCCGATAAGTTTTTTTTTAAAAAGCAAGATGTGTAATAGTCAATAAGTGTGAGTATGTATCTTAAATAAGTATCTGTATAACTATAGACATGTATTTAGTTATGTATAGAATATATTCAAAGAAAACACCAGAAACTAATAATAATGACTGCCTCTAGGAATGGTGGTACTGATGGCATGCCAATAAGAGAACTACTTTCACTGCATATATTTTTGTACTGTTAAGTTCTTTACCACATGCATGTATTATTTCTGAAGATAAAATTTGTTTAAAATTTTAAAATAATATTTTTCAAAAGACAGATTGATATAATGGAATCAGAAAGGCTTGGATTCAAATCTAGACTCTGAGACTTACCAATTCTATGACCTTAAAATCACTTAACTACTCTGAACCCCAATTTTCTCATATCTAAAATGAGATTAGTAACATCAATCTCACGGCACTGTTGTGAGGAAAAAGATGGATATCAGGACAACCATGATGTCTCCAAGGGGCATTATTCACATTGCCTTCTATACGACTGATGCCTCTGGAACTGAATGTTGTGATGGCTGTGTTGCATACAGGGCCTGTTACATAGCAGATGCAGGGAAAATAACATATGATTTTCATATATATTATTTCATTTTAATTTGTCATTTCTTCAAAGAATTTTGTACCTGAAGAAATAGGAATGGATCAGCAGCTAAACTTAGCTTGGAACATAGGTCTCCAAATCCTACTCCAACCTGAAAGCATAACACTAGGAAGATTAGCCTGAAGGCTACATGTGAGAAGAACAAACGACAGGATAAGAGTTGGGAATCATGGCATCTAGATTGGAAAGTAAGAAGTAAAACTATTTCTATTTGCAGATGACATGATCTTGTATGTAGAACATCCTAAGAAATATATACACACAAAACTATTAGAACTAATACATGAGTTTAGCAAGGTTGTAGGATATAAGATCAATAAAGAAATATCAGTTGAAATCCTATACACTAGTGTCTTAGTTCATTCAGGCTGTTATAATAGGATACCATAGACTGGGTGACTTATAAACCACAAAAATTTATTTCTCACAGTTCTGGAGGCTAGAAGTCTGAGATCAGGGTGTCCACATGATTGGGCTCTGGTGAGGGCTTTCTTCCAGGCTGCAGACAGCTGTTTTCTCTGGGGGTTCCCTTTTATAAGGGTCTTAATCCCATTATGAGGGCTCCACCCTCATAACCTAATCACCTCCCAAAGGTCCCAACTCCTAATACCATCATATTAGAGGTTAGGATTTCAACATATAAATTTTGTGGGGACACAAACATTCAGTCCATGATAACTATCAATGAACATTCTGAAAATGCAACTGAGAAGATAATTTCATTTACAATGACATCAAGAATAATAATATGATTAGGAATAAATTTAACAAAAGTACAAGACTTGCACGGAAAACTACAAAACATTCTTGAAAGCAATAAAAGACCTAAAATGTATCATAGACCTAAATGGAAAGACAGCTCATGTTCATGGATTGGAATGAACAGATGGCACTCTGGGGAGTAAGATGGCAATGATCTCCAATCTGATCTACACTATCAATGCAATGCCTATCAGAATCACAGTTGGCTTTTTTGCAGAAATTGACAGGCTGATACTAAAATTCATATGGATATGCAAAATATACAGAATAGCCAAAACAATCTTGAAAATAGAAATAAATTTCAACCCTATTACATAGCCAAAATAATCAATGTGTGGTACTTGCATAAGAACATATAGATTGAGGGACTAGAAATGAAAATCCAGAAATAAACTCTTACATTTATAGTCAATTAACTTTAGAGAAGAGTGTGAAGACAACAATAGGGTACCCACATGCAAAAGAATAAAGTTGGACCCCTACTCACACCATATACACAATTTATTTCAAAATGTATCATAAACCTAAATGTAAGAGCTAAAACCATAAAACTCTTAGAAGAAAACATTGGGAGTAAATCTTCATGAGATTGGATTAGGCTATAGTTTCTTACACACCAAAAAAACAAGCAACAAAATAGAAAAAATAGATAAATTGGACTTCGTAAACATTAAAAACATTTGTGTTTCAAAGGACATTGGGGCAATGAAAACATTCTTGAATCAGAGTGTGGTGATGGTTGTATAACTCTGTGAACATATTAAAAGGCACTAACTTGTATACTTAAAAGAGTGAACTTTATGATATGTAAATGATATATCAATAAAGCCATTATTAAAAAAAAGTTGGGGATTGTTAGATGGGAAACACAATCATTTTCTCCATGGGAAAGGCACCCACTGGCTTCCCTCTGTCTCTAACTCACTCCTCCCCTGAAGGAGAGAATTGACTTAATGGATCTGTAAGTTTGGGAGAAAAACTTGTATGTGCAGGTGTCCTGTTGGATGAGGCATTCTGCCCTGTTTCCATGGCTTAGGTTCTACAGTATCAGACACTGCCAATGGATGGGTGGTAGAGGTGACCTAATTTTCGGATCAATATCAGGAAGCAGACCTATCTACAGACATAAGCCACTATCTCCAATGTCAGTTTCATCAATAACAAGGCTGCTATTTTGGTCTCCATACGCCTTATTCCTTTGTCTTATTTTTCAAATGATTCAAAACTTTTTCAAGCAAGGAAGGTGTTATTTAACGACTAATTCCCACCCCACCCCCGTAAGAGGCCCCCTTCAACATTGGGGGCCTGGTGTAAGCACCAAAAAAATAGCTACTTTTGTATCACAGAGACATTGAGTTTGCAGAGGTAGTATGCAGCAATGGAATGAGTCAACAGACTTCATTTCTCCTTCTAAATGCATTCATTCATTTATTCAACAAAGAAATAAATATATATTTCTTCAACAAATATTTATCAAGCACCTAGCATATGCCAGGCATTGTTAAAGGATCTAGAGCAGCGGTTCTCAACCTTCCTAATGCCGCGACCCCTTAATACAGTGCCTCATGTTGTGGTGACCCCCCAACCATAAAATTATTTTCGTTGCTACTCTATAACTGTAATTTTGCTACTGTTATGAATCGTAATGTAAATATCTTTTTGTTTTCCGATGGTTTTAGGCGACCCCTGTGAAAGGGTCATTCGACCCTCAAAGGGGTCGCGACCCACAGGTTGAGAACCTCTGATCTAGAGGCTCAGCAGGGAACAAAACTGACCGAAACCATGCTATGATGGAGCACACATCATATGCTCCACATCACTGAGTGGGAAAACTGACAATAAACCAGTATATATATATTCTCTTAGATGCTGACAAGTCCTAAGGAGAGATAATAATAATAATAATAATAATAATAATAATAATATAATAATATGGGGAAAGAGAATAGGAAATATCAGTGGAGGGTGAGAAATTTTGGATAAGGCATCCAAGAAAAACCTCACCAAGAAGATGGCATTGGAGTAAAGACCAGAAAGAGATCTGGAAGCAAGTCCTGTGGGTATTTGGGGGAAGAGATTTCCAGGCAGAGTAAACAGCATATGCAAGTGCTTTGAAGTGAGAGTGCATGGTCTGAGGACATCACTCAGTGTAGCAGAGTGATGAGGATGGGGGTGTGGTGGAGACTGCAAATGAGGTGAGGGAAGTCTCAGGAAGCCAGCTCAGAATGCGACTCATTGCTCAGAATAAGGATTTTGGCTTTTACTCAGCAATTTGTCCATTAAAGGGTTTCCAGCAGAGGTGTGACATCTGAATCTGATTAGATTAAAGAAGACAAAGGCAGAAGCAGAGAAACCAGTGAGAAGGCTGTTACAGTAATCCAGGTGAGTGACAGACCAGAAAGGGAGCAGTAGAGAGAGTAGGAAGTGGTCAGTTCTGGAGGTAATTTAAAGGTAGAACTGACTGAGTGTATTGATGGATTGGAGTTAGGGTATATGAGAAAGAGAGAAATTAATGATAACTCAAGATTTTTGTCCTGAGCAACTGAAAGATGCAGTTGCAATTAACTAAACAGGTTGGAGGGCAGCGGGAACCAGGAACTCAGTCTTGAATGTGGTAATTTTCAGATGCCTATTGGACATTCTAGTGAATATGTCAAATAGGCAGCTGAAGATGCAAATCCTGAGTTCAAGAGAGAGGTCCAAGCCACTTACTAGCTTACCATTTAGCTATTTGCAGCCTTGTGACCTTAGACAACTCCCCTAACTTCTCAGAGCCACACTTTCCTCTTCTGTAAAATAGGGATAAAAAAAATGTAGCAAGGTTGTTGTGAGGATTAAACTTGATGATCAGTAAAGTAACAGGTTCACAGGAGACTCTGAATAAATGATCATTATTATTCAGTCCCATTAAACATGCATTTAGTTGCTGGAAACACAAAAAATGAGAGATACAGTCTTTACCCTCAATCACAATGGAGAAAACTTGGTCAAAGCTTCCAACAAAGAACCTCTCAAGTAACAACAGTCATTTGGGAGAATCATCAAGTCTTGGAACCTGACTGGACAAAAGATGATGGACAACTAGCCTCAGGATGAAGCAGTCGAGGGGACTGGAGCGTAAACCAGAATGTGTATCCAGTCCTTATACCAGCTTGCTGGGGAGCCTTAGACTCAGGAAACCTCTATCTCTCACTTCCCCAGTAGGGCAAACCCCAGCCCCCTAGAGATGTTTAAAAGCCTCCAAGGCTGCTCAGGGGGAAAGCACTGGTTCAGTGACACTAATCCATCACTTCCCCATGCCTATTTTCCCACCCGCCCTCCTCTTATTGAACCCTGACCCCCATCAGGACTTCTCCAGTTTCTTAGGGGCCCTGAGCCTAGTTCTTCTCAGCTTCTAAGTATCAGGAGAAACAGCTCAGAGAACCTGTGCAAACCTCGAAGAACCTAGGATGGCCAACACTGGGGAGCTACTTGAACCACATGAAGAGAAAAGACTGTGAGCATAAGAGGAGAGAAGCTACTCTTGAGTTCCTGCTGGATCAGGGGCTGTGCTAGGTGTTTCCAGGCCTGAGGGAGTCGTTGCAAGGATTAAATATGGCTCAGAGCCTGGCACATAGTAAGAGCACAAAAAATGTTAGCTATATTATTTTTCTTATACCTCTTTTAATCCTCACAACAGCCCTGCAAGCTGAGCTCCAAACCACTTTACTGAGTCTTGGCTTTCTCATCTGACTGGGGAAAATAATGGTACCTACCAAACAAAGATTCATCTAGAACCCTTAGTATAATGCCTGGCACACAGTAACTGCTCAATAATCGTTAGATATTCTTAGTACTCTTGGAGAAGAGGAAACAAAAGTTTCAGAGGTTAGGTCACTTATTCAAATGCACACAGCCAAATAGAATCGATATGGTTTTGCCCTACTCAGCCTCCATGCCTCCTCTTTTGGTTAGAGTATACCTTCACTCTCTTTTGGGAACCACCCTCCCCCACTCTCAGGCCATGTGATTTGGGTGAGGTTGACACCTCTATTTCAAGCTCCAGAGGAGAGTATGTGACCCAGGTCTGGCCAATGGCTTATTACATCCCTCTAGTCACAGGGGTTGGTTTAAGAGTGGACTTGTGACCTATGTGAATTCAGTAAGAAGTCAGTGCTAGAACTTTGTTGAATCCATTAGGTGAGAGATGAACCTGTTTTTAGACTTGACATTGAGAGGATATAGCTTGGAGCTGCTGTGGATTTCTCGGTGGAAAGAGTATCTAAGTGCAAAGCAAATTAAAAGGAAATAGAATTTAAGGACATAAAGGAACTGAAACCTGCAAGCTTTGAGCTCTTGCCTAAACACTTGAACAGACATGTTTAAAGTCTATACCTCAAGTTTCAGGCACATGAGGCAATAATTCATATTCGTATTCATTCTCTCTCTCTCCCTTAAGACAACCAAAAGAATCCTTATTTGGCAAATGTATTAGTCAGAGTCCAAACTGCAAACAGATGGCACACTCAAATTAGAATGATTTGAAGAGGGTTAATTTATGATGGCATAGGTGGTATAGGAGAATCACACGGGACAGCATGGTGACCCAGGGCTAGTAACAATTAAGGAGCTGTCATCACCCCTAGACCTGAGGGACAGAAGAAAGGTAGTTACCTGAACCTGGAGGGGAAGGAGTTTTGGAGAAGAGGCCTCCTTAAGAGCAGTGACTATCAATTGAGGCATATTGCCAGCCTGTGGAGGGAGTCAGGGGAAAGATACCTGACCTCTCTCTCCTCTTGTCTCTCATCCACATACTCCCCACTGGCTGAGCCCAGCTTGAAGCCAGAAGGCAAAGGAGCCTGCTGATGCATTGAAACAAGTCAGACCCAAAACAGGAGGAAGTGTGGATCTGTAGGGGCAGATAGGATAGCTGACCCAACAAGAAAGCAGCAGACTGGGTTTCGAAACCAAAACAAAAGGAAAGAAAGCAGCAGAGCCTGCCTGGCTGTCTCTCCCACAGTCCCATGATGACCTTTTTGGAAGCTCGGTCCAGAGTTTAAAAACTCTCAGAATTCCCTTTGATCTTTCCTGTGTAATGCTCTCCCTTCCCTAGAGAAGAGCCCATAGGATGGCACGTAGGAGACAGGGATTCTGAGCATCTGGGAAGAAACCACTGAACCAGCCCTGATAACTTTGCAGGGAGAAAGAAGCCTCCAGGCCAGCTGCCCACATGGCCAAAGAGTGCTGGGCTGACCCTCAGGCCCTCACCCTGTCAGCTCCCTTGTCCCCACAGAAATCTGTCCACTAGCTGGTTTAGCCCCAATCTCGGGTACCACCAGACAGCAGCTCTGTGACTTCCCTTTTTCTCCGTGGGAGATGTCTGTTTCCTTCTGCAGCCAAGCCAGAGAAGCTTCTGAGATTCCCCACTACTGGCAGGGGCCCAATAGTGTCCTGAGGACAGGGCTGAGCTGTATCCAAGTATGATATCTCATTGTGGTCACACAGACACCTGTTCACTCTTCTTCCTTCCCAAAACATTCACCCTGATCTTCTTTTGCCAAAATAGGTTCCTCCCCACCTTTCGAATCCAGTTTAAACCTTAGATTCTCCTCAGAAAGCCTTCCTCATTAACTCACCTGACTCTGCACTCTATCGCTATTATGATGCTTATCAGAAGTACTTCTACAAGTAAAATAACTAATAATAGCAACTCATATTTACTGAGTGCTCTGTGTGCCAACCACTGAGCCTTACAGAAACCATCTCATTTAATTTGCACAACTACCTCGTAAGGTAGGTGCTATCAATACATAGCATATGTTACGATCAGCACCCCTTTGATTGTGACAAACTTAGGAGCAATTACTTGATCCATTTCTACAGAGGAGAAAACTGAAGCTTAGTGAGGATAAATTACTAGTTTAAGTTCACACAGGCAAGCAAAAGGCAGAGATAAGATCTAAACCCAGCTCTGACCAACTGCGAAGCCCATGCTCTTAAAAATGCAATGTTTTAAGGCCGGCTGAGTGGCTCAGTTGGTTAAGAGCTCGCTCAAGAGTTTGAGCTCTGAGCAACAGTGGTTCGAGTCAGCCCGAGCTGAGCAGCCGTGAGCTGCCAACAGGTGGCGGGATGGCTCAGCTTAAAAAAAAAAAAATGCAATGTTTTACCGTGTCCCAGCTATGTGTAGTCCCAGAGTTGGGTAATGGCTAGCCAAGACCTGGGTGATATGCACACCCTTCTGTGCAGCCCCACCCAGACCACACAGATTGAGAATGGAAGGATGGTTCCCAGGGAAAACTAGAGTACTAAGGAGAGGGGAAATTAATGCTGAGTAGGCAAAGACAACAGATGTCTGATCCAGGGATTCAGGCAATGATTCTGGTTATTACAACACAGCGTGATAAGTGACATGATGGGAAGGAACTGGTGCTGGAGGAACGCACAGGAAACACCTAAGCCAGAGGAAAGGGCATGTAAGATGAGACTGGAAAAGGAAGTCTCAAAATAAGGAGGGGTGTGGGGTGAGGAAAGGAAATGGGTCATGCAAATTTCTTGAGATATGCGCGATGGTGGGCAGGGGCAGTGAGAATGAAGATGAAAGGCCAGATCATGAAGTGGGCCTGAGCGGAAAGGAAGGAAAAATGAATCGGGGGCTGAAGAGGAGATGAAGATTTCAGTTTGGGATGTCTATCTTGAAGGACATGTGGGTCACCCTGGTAAAGATATCCAAGAGCCAGCTGGATATGTGGGCGTGGAGTTTAGGAGCAGGATTTCTGGAGGCAGCACCAGGATGTGATCAGCACAAGGATGGACACTTAAGTGTGGGTGAGATATATCTGGATGAGAAGATCAAGGTTGAACAGGCTCTTTGAAAAGGACATCCAAATGGCTGATGAGCACATGAAAAGGCCAATAAGCACATGAAATAAGCATATGAGAACAACATCATTACTTATCAGTGTAAACTAATATGAAACATGAAAACAATGAGATACCATTACACATCCACCAGATGGCTGAAATGAAAAGAATTGAAATTCAGGTGTTAGCAAGGACGGAGAAAAACTGGAACTCCCACACATCACTGATAGGATTGTAAACTGGCACAACCCACTTCGGCAAACTAGCAGTATTTACTAAAGTGAACATACGTCGCCTCTATGACCTAGCGATTCTACGCGCATATACGAGTGTATTGTGTAGTCAAGGGAAGTAAGTGCTTACGTCCACAAAAAGATGTGTAAAAGAATGTTCATAACAGCATTATTCAGAAGAGCCAGAAGCTGGAAACGAACTAAATGTCCATTGTTATGTGCTCACTCAATAGTACATTACACCACGCACGCGCGCGCGCGCGCGCACACACACGCACGCAAGAGCTAAATACTGACACAGTATACATGTCAGAACTAAATACAGTACAGGTATAATGCTGAGTGAAAGAAGACAGACCTACAAGAATACATGTAGTGTGATTCCATTTATGATGATCAGAAAAAAATTCTGAGATGTTCAAAATTGAATTGCAGTGGCCATAGAGTGAGAGAGAGAGACAGAACTGTGAGTCTGTTAATGGCTGCAGACCAGCTAACAAAGGACTTCTCACATTCCTGTTTTGCCTTTTGAGATTTCAGATTAATTTCCAGGTGGCTATTTCTGCAGATTATTTTAGCCAGGCACCATCTAACTCCAGGAGCCTCTGCTTGTTTACACGCGGGCTTTCCAGACTGCTATCCAAAGCCACTCCAGGGTGGAGTGGACATTTCTTTATGTGGACTCTGTTATCCCAAGCTGGCCCTGCTTCACCTTCTCCTGCCCTTTTGCCTACAGCTCATATGGATTTTTTTTTCAGACTACCTCTTTCTTCCCCCTTCCCCCTACTTGATATATAAAAATGCTTGCAAAACTCTGGGACCACAGACACGCTATCTTTTTTACCTAGCCATGCTGCTAGTAGTTTAGGCTCCATGCCCCAAAATGTGTCTTTTGGCTAGCATGTTTTGGCTCAATAAAGCCTTACTTAAAAGAAGACTTCAGCCGTGGAAGTTAAAGATTTTTTAGTTTAACAATAAAAAGCTCAAAAACAATTGATGGTGATAGAGATCAGAAATAATGGTTTTATTGTAGCAGGGGCTATACCTGAAAAGGGTCCAAGGGAGCCTGCTGGGTCCTGGAGATGTTTTGTATCTTGATCTGGGATGGTGGTGGTGGTTATAAAGGTATAAAAACCCAGTTGTTCATTTAAGATTTGTGCACATTGTTGTATCTATTTTATGCCTAAGTGGGGGAGGAGCTTACCGCCTCCCCCCAAAGACAAAAGAACCAAAGACAGCAGGGACTATCTATATTTTACCATTTGTAATACGATGTGACATTTCACAAGATCCAGCTTGATGGTGAAGGCCAGAGTCTTGTTTTTTTGTTTTTTTAATCTCTACTGTTCCAAAGCATCTGTATTGGGGTTCATGTCACAGCAGGCCCACAGCATGCATGATTCAGTGTCTGCTCAGAGCAGCACACTTGAGCTCTTGAGTGTTCAACTCAACACTCATTTCCTGCATGTCTACTCTGTGTCAGGCCGTGTGCTGAGAGCTGGGAGTATGAAGACAAATAAAACACCAGTTCCGCGCTTAAAAACTGCCAACCAAGAGGTAAGTGCTCAAGGATGAAGGATGGGTTCTTGGGGCAGCCAACTCATCCATCAGCACATGAAAATAATAATAGTAACAACCAACCACCATTTGTGAGCTGCCAGGTGCTTTATATGTGTAACAGGCTTTTTTTTTTCTTAATTGCTATTTAAAACTATAACTGCTTGCAGCTACTTTTGTGTGTTAGGGGAGTGGCATAATTTTTCTCTGCGTAGATGGCTCTTTGTTTAGGAAAACACTTAATAAGTTGCTTTGGCATGAAGAATGAAGCTCCCTGGGGACGGGGCAAGACAAAAGGAGCTGAATAGCTTTCAAATTAGAGCGGGGGGATGTGGCTGCAGAGGGGGGGTGTTTGTCTGAAAACAGGAGGAAAGGCGGTATTAAGGGGTATAGTTAGGGGGATCTATGTTTTTCTCCCCCCCCCCCACTCTTTTCCTTAGAGAACCATCCCTTTGTTTTCCTAATCTCACCCATTCTTCAGGTTTTACCTTTCAAAAATCACTTCCTCATACCACACACGTTCTTCAAAAAGAATGAGGCAAAGCTCTCTCTACTGACATGCACTGGATATATTGTGAAGTGAAAAGAAGTAACCAACAAAATGAGTGCATAATACAGCCCCACTTTTTTAAAAAAAAAAAAAGAGTGCGCTCTCTCTCTCTCTCTCTCTCTCTCTCTCTCTCTCTATATATATATATATATATATATATATATATATGTATGTATTTACACTTGGCTACATATAGAAAATTCCTGGAAAAGTACAGAATACTAATATATTAACAGCTGTTACCACTAGGAAGGGTGGTAGGGGATAATCAGAAGCTTCTATTTTCAGTTTTTGCCCTTTTTACCTTCAAACATTTTACCATGAGATTGTTTTCCCTTTTCAAAAGTCTCTTCCTCCAAGCAGCCTTCCCTGACTTCTACTGTAGATCAGGTACCCCTGGTATCCTGCCCTGCTTTGTGGTGACATTTTGCACCTTGGTAATTGCCTGCTCACTACCTCTCCCCCTCCTTCACCTCCTGCAACCACCATGCTCTCTCCTCAGCTCCAGGAAGACAGGGACCAGGAACTCCTAGCAGAGTGCTCGGCATAGCTTAACCAAATGATTGGATTCTTCCACTTTCCAAAGAGTTTCCTCCTGCCTGGTTTTGAATCTTCCAGAGAGAGGAGGGAGCAGCTCAGCTCCGTGTGTGTGCTGCCCAGGACTGCCCATGGTGTTCCAACTAATTCCCTGTCTAGGGCAGGGTGACATGCCCTCTTTCTTGTTCTGGAGAGAAATGTAAAAGCAGCAGCTTCTGCCCTCTTCATTGCTCCGAGGGACACCAAAATGCCTGAGACCACAACAGCCTGTGAGAGGTGTGAGCAAGTGGGGGAGCCAATTACTGGAACAGGCCAGGGCACCCTGGCTGACCTTGGAAGAAGCAGGGACAGCTTCCCTTCCATCTTCCTTTTCTTCCTAGCAGTAGGGGAGGAAGGGATGGAGGCCTAATTGCTTTCACCTTGTGAGAAATCTGCTACTGACCATGAGCAGAGAGAATCACTCAGTTATACAGCAGGGGGCTTGAAATTATATCAGATCAGGAAGGCTGACATTTTCCCTGAGGCCGTCTGACTAACGACCAAGGGGAAGAGAGGCACTTGGCCTAATGGCCCCCTTCTTGCTCTGGCCTACCAATCACAGTGTCATCAACTGAGCTCTGTTTTATTTCTGCCCAAGACCCCACAGGGAAATCTCCATGTCTGCCCCCCTCTCCACCCGGGCTGCTGTCACTAAGATAGTGCCTTCAGTAGGTCTTGCCCAGGCCACAGTAAGGTTGCTGGGAGAAAATTAGAGCTCTGTCTCACAGGCCCCTGACTGCCAGGCAGACGCCTCTATCGACCCAGCCAGCCTCTTCCTGCTGAGTTCAGTCAGGAAAAGTGATGCTGGCCACTGGGACTGCCAGGGAGAAGCACCGGCTAGTCACAGGTGTCTGATGCTACCTGAACACTTCTAACAAGGCAGTGGACAAACTCTCATGTTTTTGCCATCCCTGATGAAAAGCAAACTCAAAAGCCACACACTATCCCTCAATCCCTGGGGTGAAGCAAGGAATGTGATAAAGAAAAAGCAGTGCAACTCAACAGAGCAGTCTGGAGTGATATTGATGCTATTCAGGGAGTCTGCCACCAGGATCTCAGCATCCCAACCACTGAAAATCACTCAGGAAGTATGTGATAATGGCTTTATACAATTAATGACTTATAAAGCTTCAGAGCACTAGCTGGTCACCTATTAGGTCCCAAGTAGAAATTTCCTTTAAGAAATTCTTGAGAGGCAATAGAAGACTACAGCTTCATATATAGCCTACTTCAACCACTTTCTAGCTGTGTGACTTTGGTCATGTTACTTAACCTCTCTGAGCTTCAATTTCCCCATCTGTAAAATAGGATTAATAATATCTACTTCAAAGGGTATCATAGAATAAAATTAATATACATAAACTATTTAACACGGTCCTTGGTGCTCATTAAATGGTTGCTGTTCATTCTATTATTAAGAAGCCATCAGTGCACACTCCCACACAGACAACTATGGTGAGATGGAACATGGTGGGCCTTTAGGACCATGCACACCTGGTTTGCAATCCTAGTTCCATTACTTCCATTATGTGACCTTGGGAGAGTTAATTAACTTCTTTGAGCTTCTGTCTCCTCTCTAAGAAGACATTAATAATATCAGCCTGGTCAACAGATAGAGCCCAGCTATCACCTGAGCCTGAGCACATAAAAGGTGCTCAGGCAATATTAGTTGCGCTGGTACGGAATCACCACCCTCTTTCCAGTATCCTTCACCTTATTTGTTTGGTAATTTTTACTAAGAGAGGAAAGCCTGTGTAAAGTGATTTACTTTGGGGTAGCATATTGATTTTCTCAAAGTCAGTGGTCTCCTTCCTGCTGAGATTCTTCTTGCCAACTCAGTACTATTTGACCCTGGTGGTCACCTCTAACTTTTTTGAGACCTCCCTCTTTCCCTTGGTTTTCTTGACTTTCTAATGCCCTAATCAATCTCTCCCCCCACCTCTCCTTCCCCCCCCCCCCCACAATTCTTCCCAGGCTCTTCTCTTCATCCTCCTTCACATATTTTTCTGTCCTTTGCTCCACCTTCTACCTGCTCTCCCCCAGAGAAACGCCACAACACAGTCACCAAAAGCAAGCTCAGTCTGATCTCAAAGGCATCATTATCCTTCTGGCCATCCAAACATCAAATCCCAGATTCTTGTCTTTTTCCTTTCCTCTCTTCCTGAATCCAATCGATTGCCAAGCATCTCAATTTTCTTTTTCTTCAAAACAGTCTCACATCCACCTCCTTCTTTTCCATTTTCTGTCTTGCTACTCTAGACCAATATCAACCCAGATCTAATTTAGTTTAAATGGCTAATTCCAATCCATCCTGACTATTGCGGCCTTCCTAAAGATCACTTTAAGTGTGCCAGAGCCTTCCACCACCCTCCCATCGCCATTCAAAATCCTATTAAGGCTTTTTCCTTCCTGCAACAGATTCGAGAACATTTCAGGCCTTCCATATCTGATTTCCCATATTTGACTTTCCATCAGGCCCCAATCCAGACGTTCTGTTCCACGCTTTATCCATGTCCAGCTCCTCTTCTTTGCATCTGTAGCCTCCTCTGCTTGGAGTGTCCTCCCTCCATTTCCTCCTCTATTCAAATTCAATCCATTTTTTAAGACCTGGCTCAAAACTCAACTCCTTCCTGAAGCCCTCCTTGCCCACTCCAGTACAGTCATCATTTTCTCTGAGTTTCCCTCTATGACGTTCGCGTGATGGTGGTGCTGGAGAGCTGCCCGTCTGGGAAGTTGGTCAGTGCCTGCTGGCACACCTGCCTATGCCTTCACCTTATACCTGAGGACAGAGTCTGTATCCCCTACATACTGAAACTGAGGGTCCCTATGACTTTGATTAAATTTAGTTTTAAATCCTAGCTCTACAAATCATATCTCTTTCTATATACAAACCCCTCAGAGACCTAGGCCTTCCCCCAGATAATCATCAACCCCCAAGGGAGCAGAAGACAGTAGCCCAGACCTGACTAATGGTCACAAGATCCAGACCTTTGGCTAGATAAAGATAACACCGTGACCTAAGTTATGTTTCAGCTCCTGAGCCCTAAGGTGGAACAACCCCCTGGCTACTTTTCCTTGAGACCAGACAGAGGGACACTGGAAAATACCTCGAAACTGTCCTCAAGATGCGAAGAAATGATTTATTACCCTTACGTCACCTCTGACCAATCAGCTCCCAGCACGACCTCAAGCCCCCTAACCCACAGTGTCTTGTGATTTTGCCCTATATAATCTGTAACCTACACGCCATTGGGGAGTCAGATTTTTAGAGCATAAGCTCCCCCTCTCCGTATTGGCTAATTCAATATTATTTTTTCTTTCTATATTGCAAACTCCTGCTTGTGCATTTCTTTGGGCCAGTGCATGCAGGCAGGCAGACTCAAGGAAAAACACTGGGGTTCCTAACAATAGTCCTGGATGACAAAGCACAGTGGCATCGTGGTTTGCAGTTGGACAGACTCATGTTCAAATTCTAATCTGCACTTTCCCACTGGTTGTAAAGCCTTAGCAAGTGACCTAACCTCTCCAAGCCTCACTTTCCTCATCTGAAAAATAGGGGTCATAATGGCCTCCTAGAGTTTTTAGGATGATTAAATGATAATGTATGCAAACGACTTTACACAGTGCCTGGCACCGTCTACACTCAATGAAAGGTAGAGATTATTATAGTTCCTGGCACCCTGCAGTCTCAACATCACATATGCAGCCCTGCTCATTTGCATAGCCAAAGAGTAATTTACATAGACTGTGATATTTTACTATAGGTATATCTGCTTTCAAAACAGCTCTCTTTTTCCAACTTTCCATTTTTATAAATGGCACCACTGTTCCAAGGCTCCCAGGCTCAAACATTGGCAGCGTATTCAGCTTTTCCTGGTCTTTCATGGGCCAAACCCCTTGGCACTTAACCATGGGCTGTCTCTAACTGTTCTGAGAATGTCTTAACTCCCCATTGGGACTGTAAATGCTTTGACAGCAGGAACTCTAACTTACACTGCCTTGGTATCTATTACACTGGCATAGCGCAGGGACTCAATACATATTTGTTTTCTGACAAGATGCTATCAACAAATTAATTTACAGAAGCAGGTGTGAAGGAGGAACTACAACAATCTGAAACAAGGATAAGATATTCTGTGACTCTGTTTTAATCCTCTCCCTCTTGTCTACTCCATGAATTCCTCCTACTCATTCTCTAAGGCCCAAATCAATATCCTCCTTATGAGGTCTGCCATAAGCATCATTTCTTGTCTTTCTTTTATTTATACTACATATTTAGTTGCATAGAGTTTTCACCAATTTTTAAAATTATAAATTGAAAAAATTAAATTGAGATAGAAAGGTGTAAAATGGTGATGAAATTTTTCTATTCCCACTTCTCAAAGATAACAACTGGGAACAGTTCGGTGAGCCTCCCTCCAGATCTTTTACTGTCATATTGGGAATTAATATCTTATACTAAGACAGGATATGAAAATAATCATTTTAAAATAATTGTGTTTCTCTTAGATTTTGCATGCCATTTTCTGGGCCAGGGGATGAGGGGAATTAAAATAAATCCAAGTTGTGATATGAGTGAGTAAGTTTCAGATCTGTTCCACAACACTTCAACAACTCTATTACAGAGCACCTATCTCACTGCGCAGCTTGTGTACACCTCTGCCTCCCTCCCAGCTGACGTGTATACAGGAACAGCAACTGACATTAATTTTGATATTCCCAACACCTAACTTACACATAGTAAGCACTCAATAAACGTTTGGTAAAGAATGACTTAACTTTCATCTCCCATTCTTCTTAATATGTTTTATGGCTTGATTTATTTTTTAATAATAAACAAATTTACTTTGAGAATTTTGCATCCCATCTTTAAATGACTGATCATCTATTAGTCAGAGTCTCAGCAGGAAACTGAACTAAACTCAGATGACTCAAGAAACTTTAATGAAGAAACTATTTGAGAGATGTGGGCACAGTTAAGGGAACCAAAAACGGAGGTTGAGGTGGCCAGAGGCTAGCAACAGTAGGAAGTTATAACCATGCTTGCATGAAGGCCAAGGGGAAGGAAATGGAGTTTCCTGAACCCAGTGAGACCCAGAGCTGTGAAAGAGGGGCTGCTTACAGGAGCTGTTTTCTGGGAAAGAAGCAGCCACTGCCAGGAAATAAGAAAATGCAGCACAGAGCAGTGTGAAACCCCCAACTCTCCCCCTTGCAGTCCCATCTCTTGCCAGTGCCTTCCATTAGTGGAACCCAAGTGAGCAATGAGCCCAGGTGACGCAGTCCATGGAGCTTAGCTTCCAAGGGCACAGGGTGAACACAGAAAGAGAATGGATGGGGGTGGGCAACAGAGAGGAGGCACAAAGTCCATCAGTTACCACATCATAGCTGAATGATATCAGCTCAGTTATTCTTCCACCTGGAACCTAAATTTTTTGTAAAGTTAGCCGCCACCAGTGTTTTTCATGCCAGATAGTAGGGCATAGGGGCAAGTAGGGAAGTGGAGGGAAAGGAGACATAACCAATGAATATAAGATAGCCACAGTAGCTACAGACCCTGCCTCCGTAAGTGGTCATGAGACCAAGCTGGTACTCATAGCTGCCTTCTTCCACCATCGATTCCATATTCCCCTTACCTTCTGCCAGCAGGTTGGCTGGAAGGGAGTCTTTGCTTGGTGGGATGATCCAAACCTTCATTTCCCCAGGATTCACTCCTTTAGTGGTCCTGTCTCTTTCACTGCTTTGCTACAGTTTTACATTGACAGTTATTGGGTATGGGAGTACTAAGAGGTACCCTAGTGAATCCACTGGGCACAGACACAGTCTCCTCGCCCCTTTTAGTAGCAACAACCTAATTTCCACTTGATAATCAGGATCAATCACCCTAGCCAATATTAAAAACCCCTTTTCTGCCATTGACTCAATAGCATGAGGAGGAGCCCAGAATGACCAGGAGGAAGTCTCAGCTTCCAATTTAAAGGAATCAATTTAATGTCTATATTCCCTGGAGGAAACATTCATTGGGAGATAAGACCTCCAAACCCACTGAATGCAAAATTGCTGGGGGGAAAAAGCAAAACTTCTATGAGTGAGTTATTAAGTATAAATACGAGAAGGCTCACTCCCATTTCCACCCTGGACCCTTGTATTTACCATGGAGCAGACGGCATCATATATGTTAGTAGCGTCTTAAAAGTGTATACCGCATCCTTGACATCACCTCAACTTTGCAGGTTGTTGTCTCCTAGGTGGCATTCCCAGGAACCACCTGGCTGTGATTTACTAAGCGATTTCTATGCCATCCAGAATTTATCTTAAGGTGTTACACCTGAATTGGAAGTTTTTACGAGTGGCTTTATCACCTATGAAAGGGATATTTTGGGTTATTTGAGAACATTTTGCATTTTCATCACCAAAACAAACAAAACCAAGAAAATAAAAAACACTGCTTGTTCTATAATCATTTTTTTTTAGGTTCTACAGACAGACTCCACGTAAGATACTTGGCTTTTGCCATGCTATGCCTAATCATCATCACTCAGCTCTCGTCGCCTCACTCCATCTAGTGGAGAATGTGTCCACTAAGCCTGTATCAGCCATTTTCACAGAGATGTTTACGATCTCCTATTAAGAACCTTTGCTAACGACAGCCTGGTAATTCTGTGGCATTCATAAAGTGTGATATGCTCTCTAACACATCAACAAAGTGTCAAGTGGACCCTGTGTTGAAGTCAAGAAAAAAAGATAATAGCCCCTAATGCTTCCCAGTTCATATTTTGATCTGATAATTTAGATTAAACTGAGGAGCAGTTTGGGATGAAAAGAAGAGTCTGCCTTGTTCAAAATTGTAGTAGAAATACCCTCATTATAATAATCATTCTCATACATTTAAATAAGTATTTCTTAGAGCATATCTCTATAACTATTTGTAGTTTAAAAGCTTGGACTTTGAAATCAGATAACACTGAGCTCCAAACCTGAATTAACCACTTATGTGATCTGGGGAAAATTGTTTAAACTCTCTGAGCCTTGGTTTTTTTTCCTCTTTGTAAAGCAAGCATCACTATAGTCCTTTCTCCTAGACTTAAAGGCTTACACAGACTCTGTCATATACTAAGTCCTTTAAAACTGTTAGTAATTGTGATTTGTAGGAATTATAGATACTAGGCTCTAAGTACTAGGCCTTATCCTTATAGATATTGGGCTCTAAGATGAACAAAGGATTCAGAAGTTTCTGTTTGTAGCAGGGAAAATTACCAAGAGGAAAACACTCCAATATTAGTTGCCTTTAGATTGTTTTTTTGGAAAGTTGGATTATTCTCCCTCCCTTCCCTACATCCTTACCACCCCCCAAAAATAAGACATGATAAACTTTAAGAATGCAAGCACAATGGCTTAATATGAGCTTTATCATAGCAACTTAATATTGAAATAGTTTGAGAACAAATTAATTCATTTAGGTCTACTCTGTGGCACAAAGAAATTCTGTTTTTATGGGTTGTAAATGTTTTTTGTAACCATTGTATTGATGCCATTGTGTAACCACTGCATTCAGTACAATGATGCCCAATTTTGTAAAACAAGAGGCCAAAATTGAACAATTTATATAATGCTAGGGGTTTATGATTATTTCTTTGTCTTTATATCCCTAACTCAGTCACACTTATGGAAGAGTGCTTAAAAATTTGGGGTCTCAACTCAGACTACCTGGGTTCAAATCCCTGGTAACCTTGAACAAGTGCTTTAACCTCCCTGTGCTTTTATTTTTTCAACTATAAATTAGGAATAGTAGGACCCACCTCGTAGGACTGTTGTGAAAATTAAATAAAATGAACACATGTAGATGTTGGCAATTATTATTTATTATTTCTGTGACTCCAAGTCCTTAGTAAGTAATGCATTTTGGAAAGAAGTAGGAACAGCCTATCCTATCAAAAAAGGTATCTGAAAGTCATACGTGCCTTAGTGAGTTTGTCTCAGGAAAAAGTCTGATTGCACAGGCAGTGAACCACTATCCTAAGACATTCAGATCAACTGTGCTAATAAGGAATTCATTTTATACACAGCTACCCTAGAAGTTAGGGAGGAACATTATGAGTCAGCTTATTGGAACATAGGATCAACTGCCTGGTCCCACAAAAAAGCTTAAAGTAGGCCCCAATTCTCTTTACTATGCAGTAGCCCTGGCTGTGGCCTCACGGATGGTAGGATCTACGTAGGATCTACATAGTCTCAGGCAGGTTTTTTTCATTACTCAGAGAGCAGTATTCTACCCTCCTCTTGTTCCTTTTCATCTATTGGGTTGTCAGAAAAGTCACGACGTTTTTTTTCTGTTTTTTGTTGCAAAAATGCGTCATGACTTTTCCGACAACCCAATAGTTAGGGGAGAACAGAGGTGTTTAACCAGCATGCTCTTTTTCAACACTGAATATAATATCAGGTTCAAAGCTACAGCTCAACAGATTATTATAAGACTGATTTCAGGAGATTAGGGAGAAAGGCAGTTGGGAGTTGGGCAGGTCCCTGAAACATGTCATTCTGCTGTACAAAAGCTCTGAATGACTTTCCTATGCAGGCTCAATAAGCCTATATTTTTTTAAAAATTAAGACTGATTTCTTTTTTTACAGGAAATATACCTCTAAGATCCAGTCATGCTGAACTATTTGTGGGTCCGCAAACTCACCGAGTTCTTGCTCCCCTCTAAGTCCTCTCAGTGCCAGGATGCCCTTTCCAGCCCTTCACCTGGCTAATTTCTGTGGTCCTTCAAGTCCAGCTTAAATAACACCTCCTCCAGGAAGCATTACTTAACCATCACCACCCCCTCCAGACTGGTGACCTTCCTCTGTTGTCTCATAGCACCTTGTATTTTTTCCCTGTTCTAAAATTTACTACACTGATAAACAATTGCCAGTTTACTTGTCTGTGTTCCCTCAATGTCATCAGCAACCTGAGGACAGGAACCCACATCTTATTCACCATTATATCGCTGTCATCTAGCACAGCTCCTGGCACATAGATGTTCAAAAAATATTTGTTGAACTTGGCTGTTCCCCTTCCCCAATTCCCCAATAAAGAAAAAAATAGTTGTTGAATATTTACTGTAATAGTCTCCTAATTGGTCTTTGTGCTCTGTTCTTCCCCCAATTTCTACACGACAGCCAGAGAAAACTCCTTACTGCAGCCTACATGCCATACTGAATTCTGATCCTCTCTACCTCAACCATGTCACTTTTGTAGCTACCCACTGTGCTCACTTTGTTCTCCAGCCATATGGCCTTTCTTCTGTTCCTAGAATTCACTCAACCAGTTCCTGCCTCAAGGCCCCTGCACTTGCTCCTTTTTTCCCCAAAGTGCTCTTCCTCCAGCACCTGCCATGGCTGGTTTTATCTTCCTCACCAGAAACCCCTCAGAGAGGCCTTCCTGGACTCTCCTACCTAAAGTATCCAACCCCACCTCTTTTCAGTCATTCCATCACAGTATCTTGTTTTATTGTCTTTCTAAAACTTATTTCAACCCTGTTAGTTTACTTGGCGATTATCTGTCTCATTTATTTATTTATTTATTTATTTATTTATTTATTTATTTATTTATTTATTTATTTATTTATTAGCTGAGCCATCCTGCCATCTGTTGGCAGCTCAGCGTCAGCTCAGCTCGGGCCGGGAATTGAACCAGCGACCCTGTTGCTCAGAGCTTGCACTCTTGAGTGAGCTCTTAACTAATTGAGCCACTCGTCCGGCCCCTGTCTCCCCTATTTAGAAAGCAGCCCAAATGCAGGGAGCCTGTCTATTTTGTTCACTACTTACTTCAACACCCACAACCATGCTTGGCATCTATTAGGTAGTGGTTAATAAATATTTATTGAATGAATGAACCATGTATGCATGAATTAGATAAGTGCTGTTCTTGAAGTAATTGCTTTGTGTGGATGTGTCTACCCTTGTTCTGACAGGGCCACCAATGCTCAAAAATCATTTTGGGATCTCATCTTTTAGAATTGACTTCAGGGTCACTTTAAAACTTACAAAAGAAAATCAGGTTTACTAGTCTGTAGTCACGCTTAATTTTTTACTCAAAATCTTTCTCCCCAACTTGATTTCTACCTTATTCACTAACTTTGGCTCTGGGTTATTTGTTTTTCAAAATTAAGTTCACTCTCAAGAATAAAAACTTGCACCTCTGATAATAGTCTGAAGAATGGACTTAAGGCTCTGAAGACAATTTGGAAAAAAGCATCCAAAGCTCTGTCATTTCAACATATAAGTTCTAGAGTGCTGTGTTGATTTAAAATGACTACTTTATTTTACAGTGATACCTTATACACTGGGACAACAGTGGTTCACCTGTGAATTATTTTCTCATTTTAGTTATTTTTGAAATAGCTCCATTTCAGAGAATTCAATTTCTAGTAAAAAATTGTATTTAGATTGAAAGGCAACTTAGGGTCTAAACAATTTTTTTTCTTCTCTACTAAAAAATCACTCCAACCCAATACTTCATTATTCCTCAAACATCTCACACATAATCAATCACCAGTTCTTCCTGTTCTTTCTTCTGATTAGAATGAATCTTCTATGCTCCGATCCAAACCCTAACAAAATTGTATTCTTCCTTCCAGGCTCAGCTCAAATGTTTGCCTTCCAGAACTTCCATCCCATGTAAATCTCCTTCAGAATTAATTCCATCATCTTCTGATCTCCCGAAGTACCTAGGTATAAGCTCTATGAGGGCAGAGGCCATTTCTGTCTTCTTCATGACTATGTCCTCAGCACCTAGCACAGTGTCTGGCAAAATACACTTGTTGAATGAATGAGTGCTTCTCTGTTATCTAACACACATTGTGCATTCAATTATTTAAATATCTTCTTCTCTCACCAGACTGTCAATTCCACTATAGTAAGGACCATGGTCTTATTTATCTTTTATCTCTGGGAGGCATGGAGAGGGCAAGGGTGAGACCAGAAGAAGGTAACATTTATCTTGCTAAAGTTCCAAAGTTTTCATTCATTTACTCTCAGATCAGCCAGGACTACAGCAGATATCCTGTTTTATTTTTACTTCTCTTTAGCCCAAACAAACTTCTAATGGTGGAAGAGGGGCCCTAGGTACTGAAGCTTATTCCCCTGACCCACCTCAAGCCTGGGCCCAACTGACTAAGTCCAGATGTAGTATCTCTTGGGTCTAGGCGTCTCCAACTTGAATGTGAACTCCCTTCTCTCCCTGGGGTTCTTGGGCTGCCATTGCCCTTCTGCATCCACTCCAATCTCTTCTCCCATCACCACCAGAATGATCCCTTTAGAACTAGGTCACTAACTCAAATGCTTAGAGAGTCAGACTGATAGCAAAAAATGCCTGAGGAGTTCAAGGCAGTGCCCTCTAATGACAGAAGTTAATTATTACTTGGAGGAATACAAACACAGGGTTCCTAGAATATCTGATGTTTCAAGAATAACTAGAAATCTAGAATTGTTTTTTAAATGTGAAATTTCCCAGTGACATTTTCAAATGACATAGCCAGTGTTTAAGTACTGGCAACTATTTCAATTTTTTAAAATTAGACAGGCCAATTAAAACAAATATTGGGTCTTTGAAAAAGTCATGACATATTTTGTCTATGTTTTTCAAAGGTCATTTATTTATATAAAGAACAAAAATCAATCAATGATATAATGCCCATTTCGTTCGATAACCTTTTGCCATCTTTCAGTGAGCTTCATAATTCCTCGTTCATAGAAGGACCTGTCTTTATTTGAGAAAAACTGAACACGGTGTTGATTTACAGCCTCACCTGAATTGAACGTTATACCATGTAAGGAGTTTTGAAGAGAGGGAAACAAGTGGAAGTCTGACGGCACAAGGTCAGGTGAGTATCGTGGGTGTGGCAACACATCCCATCCAAGCTCTAATAATTTTTGATGGGTGACCAAACATGTGTGGTCTCGCGTTGTCGCGATGGAACACAATTCCTTTACAATTAACAAGCTCTGGACGTTTCTGTATGATGGATTCATTCAAACTGTCCAATTGCCGACAGTACACATTCGAATTGATTGTTTGGTTCCTTAGTAGGAGCTCGAAAAACACGACACCTTTAAAATCCCACCACACTGAGAGCATAACCTTCCTCTGATGAATGTCTGCTTTTGATGTCATTTGAGGCGAATCATCATGTGGGGACCAAGACCGTTTGCACACTACATTGTTGTAAACAATCCACTTCTCATCACCAGCTATCAGTCGCTTCAAAAAAGGATCATTTTCCTCACGTTTAATGAGCATATTGCAGACGTTTATATGCACAGTCAAATGAACTTTTGAGTTCATTTATCGAGTTTGCTTATATATCCCACCTTCTTCAGGTGATCGTGAACACTTGAATGATGGATGCTCAACGTTTCTGCAATCTCGCGTGTCGTGTAACGGGGGTTTGACTTGATCAATGCCTTTATTTTGTCGTCATCAACCTCGGTGGGCCTCCCTGACCGAGGAGCGTCGTTGAGATAAAAATCACCAACACAGAATTTCGTGAACCATCATTGGCACTGACGTTCTTGTAGAGCATTGTCATCGTAAACTGTTTGCAACTTTTCACAAGCTTTACACGCATTCTTTCCTTTATGGAAGTAAAACAGTAAAATATGGTAAAAATGCACAGTTTGGTCTTCCATCTTCAACTTGTTGTGAAATCTCCAAAACTCAACTAAATCACTCAATTTTTTTAAAGAATGATGCTAGAACTGTCAGCTGTCAAATGACATAGCAATAACATAGATGCGAACGACTCTAGTACTTCCAAAAATGAACTAGTGCCATCTGTTGCAAACATGGGTCATGACTTTTCCAAAGACCCAATACATAGGCCAAAAATGGCCTGTGCGCCCCTGGTTTCCTTCTTTACTCTAGTGACTACAGCACCTCGCTGCTCTCCATGGGCATTCAATTTCCTTATTTAAGCATCAAGACACAGACTACCTTTTGGGCCTCAGCTCCTTCCATTTTGCCATGCACCCGCCCCCAATCTAGGTCATGGATTTGTCATTCCAGGGACCCATGCCAAGTTTTGTAATGGTTTAATGTCTCTGCATGTGCCATTCCTATTTCTATTCATTGAACCAACAAATCTTTATTGATCAACCAATCCAGGCATTGCACTGGGTGCTCGGGACATAACCTTTAACACCACAGGCAAAGTTCCTCCCCTCATTCAAATGGCAGAGGTGGGTGTTACTCAAATACTAACACAAAGAAGCACATTTAAAATGTCGGGCCGGCCGAGTGGCGCGATGGTTGGGAGCTCGCTTGGGATGCCAGAGGGCCCCGGTTCGGATCCCACATATGAGGGCCAGTGACACTGCCCTCCACAGCTGAGATGCTGAACAACAGCTCAACCTGGAGCTGGGCTGCCATGAGTCGCCGGCGACGGCGTGGGCTGCAGCCCCTGTGGCAGTGGGTTGCCATGGGCTGCCGTATGTAGCCAGCAGCCAGCGTGAGCGGCCAGCAGCCACAGTGAGCGGCCGTCCAGAAGCCGGCGACTGATCTGCCTCGCCCGGGAAGAGCGCAATGATGGTGCCAACTTGGGCCAGTGAAGCAACGTCCTCCACAACTAGATTGAAGAACAAAACGACAGCAACTTGTCTGTTCCCCTTCCCCCAATTCCCCAGCACTGTTCCCATCCCCCCAATTCCCCAATAAAAAATTTAAAAAAAATAAAAAAATAAAAAAAAATAAAATGTAATAGGTGTTAGGAATGAGCCATGAGGATCTGGGAAGGCTTCCCTGAAGAAGAGACATTTTCATATACTGTATCTGAAGGATGTGTGGGAATTATAGTATCTAAGGAGAAGAGGCAGGGGGCAGGCAAGGGCTGGGTTGGGGTGAGGGAGAAGTGATTGGTTTCAGGCAAAGGAGCCAGAAAGTGTGCCATCTGGGGGAGACAGGAATCTGGCTTATTAGAGGAACTGAAAAAGGCCAGGGTTGCTAAGCACAGGAACTAAGGAGGAGAATGGCATGAGGGGAGGCAGAAAAGCCAGGCAAGGCTGGCATTGTGGGCAGGGCTCAGTCGGACATGATTAACATTCTGGTCTTTATCCTAAGGGCAATGGGAAGTCGCTGAGAAGGTTTAATAAGGTAGGTGTGTGTGTGTGTGTGTGTGTGTGTGTGCGCGCGCGCGCGTGCGTAGGGGGGGAGCGATATGGTGACACAGACAGACATGATCAGATTTGCATTCTGAAAATATTATGCTGGCTTCTGGGTGGAAAATAGAGAAAGGGTGCAGAAGCAGGAGAAGAAGTAGGGGACCAGTTCAGAGGTGGCAGAAGTTCAGGTGAGGCATTATAGCACCTCAGATGGACACAGGGGTAATGGAGACAGAGAAACATGGATGGGATTTGCAATATTTATGAAGTAAACAACAATTGGATGTAGATACAGATTGTGTATGGTGGGGGTAGAGTGGTGAGGCAGTGGAGAGGAGGATGACTCTTAGGTTTCCAGCTATGCAATGAGTTGGGGGTAGTGTTCCTAAGACAGGGGACACCGAAGGAGGAGCAAGTCAATGATAAAGGCAACAGGGAGAATGAGTTTATTTTGCAGATATTTACTTGATCAACATACATGTATCCAATGCCTGTTCTGTTCCAACCTTTGTATATAGAGGCAGAAGTAGTTCCTGCCCACAAGCCACTCACCTCCTGGTTGGGAGGACAGGCAGAAAAAAAGATTATTATTATCCAAATATCATGCAGGCTTACGCACCTGTGGATTTAAAAAAAACCATGTGAAACTAATCATTCTGAGTTTCTATTGTTGCCCCTGCAAAATCCCCTTCAAGTATTTTTGGGACACTTCTAGGAGCTTTCTACATGTGACTGTAAGACAAAGCAGTGGGGCCAAGTCCACACTTGGGCACACCAACCCTGCTCCAATCCCCTCTGTCCCTGCCCATGGCTCCTACCAAAGGTGCCTTCTGTGGGAATGCTAAGAGCAGCTCAGGAATAGAGTGAGGTAAGCAAGCAAGGAGGATGGCCCTGAAAGTGAATATCTCCTTAAGTTTTGCTGGCCCTGATGCTCTCAAGGTGCTGGAACAGGCCTGGGTCCTAAAAGAGGAGCTTCTCCCAGGCCCCAAGCTACATAAGTCATCCGGGCCCTGAAGCAGCACTGCTAATGGCTGCAGTTTGAGTTCTACTGGGGACATGTTGAGTTTGAGGGTCTTCTGAGATGTCCAAATGGAGATGTCAGGGGTGCACTTGGCTATTTGGATTTGGAACTCGGAAGGTTAGGCTAGAGATCTCAATTCCAGAGTCATGAACCTATTAGAGGCGGGCGTATAGGCACGGGACAAAGCTCTGCTGAACCCCCAACATTTAAATGCCCTGCCCTCATAGCCCACCTGGCGACTTTCCAAATTCCGGTCAGCAGTTGGTCAGTCACTCCTTCCTGCATATTCCCACAGCAATTTGTATCATGCTCGATTATAACACTTTTCACACTATTACATGGTCACTCTTGGTTTACATATTTGTCTCCACTAAACAATGAGCTTGAGGGCATGGACTCTTATTCAATCTCACGCCATTTCAGCTACCATATTGATGAAGACTAAAAAGATGGGAAGACAGTACCCGAAATTGATTGAGGGGGTGGAAAAAGAAGATGCTACCTACCCTGCTGCTTGGCGCAGTCTTTTTGTGCCATTTCTAGGAATTACCCTATAGATATATTGATATTATGCACAAAGATGTTCTATACAGTGATGCTTATTGCAGTATGGTTTGCAATACTGAAAAGCTAGAATCACCTATATCTTTATCAGAAGGGGACTGGTTAAAAGCGCTCAATATAATACTATAAGACCATGAAAAAAATGAAGCAAACTTATATACTGACAAGGAAAGGTGGCCAGAATATTTTATTTAAAAACAAGTAAAAAACTGTTGGCACAGAATGCTGCCGTTTATGTTTAGAACAAAAAAGACAGACTCGCATATAGATGTGTTAAAATGTCTGGCAGGCTACACACTGAACCACTGAATAGTGGATATTTTAAGGAAGGGCAGTCAAGTGAGTGAGCAAGATTTGGGGAGAAATTTTACTTTTCACTTTCTGCCTTTATTATGGTTGGATTTTTCTTAAAGCTAGAAGTATGTATTTTTGTAATTAAAAAATGTTAGAAAAACACTTTAAAATGTTGAATCTTGGTCTCCCTGTCTCCTTCTCCACCTCCATATATTTGGCACTAAGTAGGTGTTTAAGATTGAACAGATGAACTACACTAACTACACTCTCGGAAAAGAAACTCTCCTGCTCAGGGCCGGAGCCCTTCTCCCGGGAACTGGCTGTGAAGCAGGAGAGGCAAAGAGGGCCTGCGGATCCCCCATTCGTGAAGATCACACAGGTCAGGCAAACCTCTATTCTTTTCAGCCCGTCTGGTTAGGGACTCACATGAAGTGAAAGTCTGCAATAAGGTACTCAGTCAATGTGTGTAGTAATAACAATGGCCTCTATCGCTTATCAATGACCTACTAATTGCCAGCCCCTGTGCTGAATACAGATGCTCCCTCTTTTAATCCCAAGAGCCCTGCGGTGGCTAAGAGAAGGATTAGCAGAGGCTGAGAACGGTTAAGTAACGTGCTCTATCATTCAGCAGGTTAGAGGAAGAGCCAGCTTTCGCCCTAACTCCTTCTGAATCACTACGCTGTCAATTGCTCCTGCACCCTATATGCCATAGTAACTGGATTATGTGAGTAAATAGGGTAGAAGAAACAGTCTTTTTGGAACCTCCCCGGTCCAAAACAAAGTACAGTTACGGTTTGTGAACACAAGAGATTAGAGAGCAGGCCGTGCAGATCCACAGCCAACACGAGCACCCAAAACTCTTCATTAGGCACTAAATGACATAATAATTATTATTACTGCTGTTTAGAAGCCCTACTATCGGGAGGTTTACACTGATATTTGTTAATGTCCACCATTCTGCAAGGCAGATGTCATTACCTCCACTCTATAGAGAAGGAAGTTAAGGCTCAGCCAGGTTGTGGTTTTCCCAATGACACACAGCAAAGACAAGGCATTGCTAGATTTAAATTTGTCCACCTGACTCCAAAGTCAGTCATTTCACAAGGCCATACTGTTAATACCTTCAGGAGAACGTCGGGTAGCATACCGTGGTCCACATAAAATGAACTGCAGACCTCTAGGCTTCAGGGCAGGAATTACTCTTTCCAATTCCTAGGGGAGGTTTCCTCCCCCCACACTCTCCACCCCTCCCCCCACAATGGAAGGCTGCTGCACCATGTACTTGGTAAGTACACTGCGGGCACACAACCATCGTTTCATAAATTACCTTTTGTGCATCTCACCACGAAGAAGAGCTCATACCTCCCCTCAACCCCATCCTCAGAGAAAGTAAGTCAAGGTTTGGCAGCCATCAGGTAAGAATGTTGATTCTAGTCTAGAAACCCATAGATACCACTACCCAGCTCCTTCTCAGACACTTCCTTATCAAAGTTTTATTAGCCTCAGCTCAAGGTACCTTTATCTGGGCATCTCATTACAGAGCAAGGACACTTCAGCCATTTGTAACGCCATCACCCAAGCAGAATTTTCAAGGACAGCAGCAGTAATGAGTTGCTAGGGAGCTATAAATCCTCCTTGCCCCCTTTCCCTTCTCCATGCCTTTGATGTCTCACCCCACTATTTCTTCACAACTCGATCACTCCCATTCCTTAAATGCATCTCTGACATTCTCATCTCTGCTCTTTTATTCACGCTTCCCTTTGCCTGGAACTCATTCTCCCCTGGTTGAAATCTATCTTGTGCTTTAAACTCCAATCGTACTTAATATTCACTTATCTCTTGGCATTTGTCACATTGCAATTTTTCATTACAATTAAATACTCTTTTTTTCTCCTACTTGAATATAAACTACCTTTGTGACCTCAAAGTAAAGTACTGCATCTGACACCGGAAATATATCTATATAATATATGTGATAATTTCTGAAGATATTTGTGTTTTGTTCTCATTTCTGTGATTTCTCTCCCCCACTCACAAGAAGGTAGCCAGGCCTTAATGTTCTCTTGTTGAAGTTTCAGATCCCAAAATCAACAGTTTCCAGGCACCCAGAAGATAATTTCCAGAAATGCTCTTCAAAAGCATTGGCTTATTTTGGGAAACTGATACAGAAGGAAAAGGGATGGGAGTGCTTAGAATGAGAGGAGCAAAAATCTGTGGAAGAAAGAAAAGGTTAGAGACGGCACCAGGTATATCCAGGATGAGGAGAACGCATTGGGAGACTGTCCACTACATACATTGGCCTTGAGAGCAGTGGTAAGGATCTCTTTGAACAGGTCTTGGAATTATCAATCGTGAAGGGCCCAAAAAGAGGCAGGAGCCACCCTAATGATGCAACCATCACGGATTAAGGACCTGGCCTCTATCCCACTTTTTTGCGCAAGAATCTTAGTTCAAGTCCTCCAACAGCCTTCAGTCTTCCCACTGCCGCGTCCTTCCTCAATTTCTCCCTCCAAGCTTTCCTTTTTCATCTGCACCCCTCATCCCTGCGTCAGACTCTCCCTTGGTCGTTCCTTCTTTACCCCAAGCCTCCCGAGCCGTCTCTCTCTCTCTTCTCTTCCCAGGCCCAGCCAGCCTCAATTTTCTCTTCCCCACGCCACCCGCACCTCGCGTCTCCCACGCCAGTCTTTTATTCCTCTACCTCAATAACCCCTCCCACCCCATTGAGCACAACCTCCCGTCCCCCACCCTACGGCTTAGCCGTTACAGGAGGCGTGGTCCCGCAAGTAACAGGTCTCCCGCCCCACACTCCGCGGGCCCGCGCGCAGACAAAGACATTCCACAGCCCCGCCCCCACCGCGCACTCGGCCCGAAGAGGGAGGAGACACGTGTCCCGCTAGCGCCCAGTCATGTGGTTAAGAAAACGAGCGCGGTCCGCGGCCACCCGCGCAAGCGCACAAGGCTTTGGCCTGGCGGGCTCGGAGGGAAAAGGAGAGCAGGGTGGCGACTTCTTCGGCTCCGCGGCGGTGCGCAGGCGCCGTGGCCCAACTGGGGACTTTGTTCTTCGCGGAGAGACCCAAGGGCGGTGCCGGTGACTTGCTGCGCACGCGCGACGCCTCATTTCCGGTGCTCTTTCGCTGGGTCGCTCGGGTCGGTTTCGGTCGCCGTCGCTCCAGTCTCCTACCCCCGCCAACTGCCACTCGGGCCTCTGCCGCTGCCGCGTCTCTTCCTCGATTCATCGATCGCACATCCTCCCCAATGCAGCGCCGGGACGACCCCGCCGCGCGCATGAGCCGGTCCTCAGGCCGCAGCGGCTCCATGGACCCCTCAGGTGCCCACCCTTCAGTGCGTCAGGCGCCGTCTCGGCAGCCGCCGATGCCTCATCGGTCCCGGGGAGGCGGAGGGGGGTCCCGGGGGGCCGCCCGGGCCTCGCCCGCCACGCAGCCGCCACCGCTGCTGCCGCCCTCCGCCACGGGTCCCGACACGACAGTGGGCGGTCCTGCTCCGACACCGCTGCTGCCCCCCTCGGCCACTGCCTCCGTCAAAATGGAGCCGGAGAACAAGTACCTGCCCGAACTCATGGCCGAGAAGGACTCGCTCGACCCGTCCTTCACTCACGCCATGCAATTGCTGACGGCAGGTAAGCGGGCCTCCCGGGTCCTTCTGGGTCGCCCGGCTACCCGGGAGTATGGGTGGCAGCGGCTTTTGTTCTTCTCGCTTCCCGCCCCCTCGGGACCGAGGCAGTCGTGAACTCCCCTTCCCGCTTCCTCATCCTCATCTTGGGGAGTCTGGAGTCCACATTCCCATCCCGGCCCTGGGTGCAAGGAAGAAAGAACGTCTCGGCTGCAGTGGAGGCCCGAAAGGCACTTGGCGATCTCGGAGTGCAAAGATGTTGGTGGATAGTGCTGCGCTCCCCGCCCCCTTTCTGGTCGTTCCCCCTCCCACTTCTTGCAGCTGCCCCGCGTCCCGAGTGCTCAGATTCTTCCAGAAATGAACCTTTATCTCTCCCTTCCCCCAAAGGGAAAGCTTTTTTGACTGCGCGTGGCGGTAGGCGCCTCAACTGAGGGTGTAGGAGGTGAAGACAGCCTGAGCGGGGAGGGACCGTGGGAGGGAGGGCGGAGGTGAGATGGGGTGAGGTTGGAGTGCCCTGTCCAGCGCGCCGCGGTTGCTAGGACCCGGTCAGACTTAGCGGTAACTGGAGCTTAAGTTGCTCCGAGGTAGGAGCAACCTGTGGGAATCGACTCTTGAGCTTCTCGGAATCAAATTTCCAACTTAAGCACGTAAAATAATAACTGTTGCAGAGCTGGAAGGCCCGACCCTTTTATTTTACAACTTGTGTTCATCATCATTCAAGAAAGGGGAAAATAACTCTAGAGACAGTGAAACAGGGTAGAGGGAGATAAAGGGTGGTTTGCATGACATTCCCCAACGAAATGGACAAAAATTGAGGAAGTTGCAAGCTTGGACCTAAGAGGCTTGTTCTTTGGGGTTTTTTCCTTTTTGCTTCAGTAGTGAAATACTAGATTAGGAATAGTAGTCTTTGTTCTCTGTCGCTCCTTTCCTGCTCTGCACTGGCCAATCATCTAGTCGCTCTTTCTCCCTAAAGCCCTCTGTTTTGCCCTCACTTCTAGTTGAAACGTTGTTTTAATAAGTATGTCTTATGACACCTAGATTTTATTAAGTAAAAATTCACAGCCTTCAACACTGAATGAGTGACTAATTGGACTTTTTGACAAGGTTAATATAGTGGGCAGATCGTTATGAAAATATTTCCCCCTTTGTTCTCTTATCTCCCAACATTGCTAAGGGGTCTTTAAAAACATAAAGCACTCAGTGGTCAAGAATAAGAACAGTTAGATAAAGTGCTTATATTATCAACGCAGTGCTTTGCTGTTCTGTAACGGATTGTTTGAAGCATTACTGTTCGCGGGTTCTTCTGGCAAGCTTTTTGAAAGCAAGGAATGCTTTTTATATTTATATTTTTCTTATTGTCTTGCATGTAACAAACACCAGGTGTTTGAATTTGAAAGCAAGTACATGCAGATTTAGGAATGTTAGAGTGGTAAAGGTTGACTTGGTAGTCTAATTTTTATTTCCTCAAGTCTTTAATTAGTCCAGGTTAAATTTGTAAGAATAAAATAACAAACTTTATGACTTTAAGGTGTTGACTTGGACTTGAAATTCTGACCTTTGACCAATTACCCTACTCTTGGGAAACTTCCTGAACCTCAGTGACCTCAACTGTAAAGTGGGGTGATGAGTTGTGAGGATTAAAAGATGTATAAAAGCACTAGCACAGTTCCCTTTGACCTATAATCATTAGACAATAACTTGTCATCACAAGTTAAAAATCTATGGTACTGAATATGGTATGAAAACGCAAGGTATTTTTTGCCTTTCTGACCACACAAATAACCTGGTATGGTATTCATCTTTTAAGTAAAAGATGGTTTCTTGGGATAACTCAAAACTCTTGATCCTTTAGAGTTACTTATAATTTTCATCCTCTCTCACTGCTTAACTTCTGTTGCAAGAGAATGTTCTTTAATTTTTTTAACGGGCTTTTTTGTCTTTTTTTTTTCCTAACCAAACTGAAATTTTAACTGGAGAAGTGGGATTAAAGTAATGCTGGCTTATTGAGAGAACAGGCTTGAAATCTATGGAAATTTCTTAGCATGGATAAATCTTGATATATGTTGAACCCAACGTTTAAGGTATTTTTGAATGATCTGGAAAAGAGATTGTAGTGAAGTCAACCAACTACGAGGACATATGAGACTCAGAGAGAAGACAGAATAGTAGTAGTACTTAAGCTCTGATAAGAATACGTGTGAGAAAAATACAGCTAACTCATACTGTGCCGGGTGCTGGTCTGACCACTTTACATCAAATACTTAGTCTTCACGACAGTACTTATGAGGAAGTTATTCTTATTCTCCACGACAATCCTTATGAGGAAGTTACTCTTACTCTCACTTTTACAGATGAGGGAACCATTCATACAGAGATTAAATTGCCCAAAGTAACAAAATTATTAAAAAGCATAACTAGGATTTGAAGTCAGTCTGAGTCTGGATCTACACACCTAACACTCTCCACCACTCCACTGCAGCACCTGCAACAAATTGTACTTATAAAAATATTTAGTACTACTACTTGGACAAAATATTAAAATCCACTTGAATGTATCAGAGTGCTAGCTAACAAAGCAATGAAGATGACAAGGCCAAGATAGAGAAGAAGGAAACCCATAAAGCAGAGCACAGCCTTGCACTTGGGATTGTGACTCCTTCAGGCACCTCTGCCCATTCCCAGAGGTACCAGAAGACCCAGATCACTCTTCCGTCGCCATCCACAAAACTTTCCCTGTCCCTTTCCCAACTTTACTTTGCACTTATTAGCATCTGATGTATCATATATTGTAGTTGTGTATTTGTTTGTTGACCGTCCCTTTACAACTAGAATGTCAGCTCCACCAGGGCAGGAATCTTGTCTGCTTTGTTCACCACTGTATCTCCTGTTCCTTGAAGAGCGCCACACAGAGTGGCCTCTTACTAAATATTTGATGAATGATAATCATCTTCATTGTACAATGGGAAGATATCAACACAGTTCGAAAGGATTTAGGTTTTAAATATTGACTTCTATATTAGCCTAATTGGTATTTAACTATGATGACAATCAAGTGCGTTTGCAGACATGCAAGGACTCAGTGTACCCATGCTTGTTTTCTGAAACAAAAATAATTTATAATTTGTGTAAAATATTTACATAATAAACATAAAATGCTTTTAAGTATATCAGTGTTCTTTTTCTACTTTCCACAATTAGGAAAATATAAGTTAGTGTAAATAACTCAGGAATAAGTAAACATTTGAATATGTGTGGATTAATAATCCCCAGAAGATCTTGAAAAGATACTCAGAAATTCATCTTCCAAAAGCACTCAGTGGAGAACATTGACATAGTCTACTGGAACTTTAAAAATAGTTAATTACGTTATTTTATTTACAATATACTATAGAAACATACCTAAACGTTCCCATTTCATTCTACAGGGCTGGAAAACATTTTTAAACCAGAAAGTGGAATTGCAAAGAAATTATAGGCCTAATATAGGTATAAGTATAAATATTAGGAAAGAAAAGCAGAAGTTATCACTATTTGCAACAACATCATGGTTGTTTACCTAGGAATGTGGTCAGTGATATGGCTGATTACAAGATAAAGATGTACAAATCAGTAGGTTTCTGATCTATAAGTATTAGCCAGTTAGAAAAGAATTGACAAAATGATCTCATTTTTAGAATAGTATCAAATGCCTTGGGATGAGCAATAAAAATCAGTTCAAAATGTATGTGAATAATCATAAACAATAACAACAATATTTAACCTTTGTAGAGCATGTAACATGTGCCATGAGACATGCTACTTGGAATTTTCTCTTCCCGGCCATTCTATGAGGCAAAAGAATTTTTATCTCAATATTACAGATGAGGAATATTGTCATCACATTGTCAACTTAAAATTTTATTGAAGGTGATAAAGGAAGATCTGAATAAAAAAAGGAATATGCAATATTCTGAAAGGGGCATGTGTGGAGGGGTGGGTGAGGAGGAACTAGTGTTATAAAGATGACAGAACTTTTAACATGTTGATTTTTTGCATTTTTCAAACTAACTCCAACTAGATTTATTTTTTCAACTTGACATGTTGAAGATAAAGTAACTTGAAAGAGTAAATGAAAATAAATGAGAAAATTTTTTGGAGACAGGAAAATGATAAAAACCTGTGACACTGACAAAAATTAAGTCAAACAAGACTTAGGGCTTGAGAGGATGTGAATTAGAAGAACTCTTAAACTTTGATGGTAGAAGTGTTAATTGGTACAGCCACTTTGGATAACAGTTTAGCGTTTTATCTGAAAGTTGAACATTCAAATTTCTTAAAATTCAGCAATAGGATTCCTAGGAATATACCCAAAGAAACTTGGACGTGAATGCTTCATTCAGAAGTGGTGCACCTTCACAAAATGGTACAACTTGTTTCACCATTGATTGAATACTGAGATTTTGAAAATGAAATATTAATACAGCAATGAAAATGAAAACTACAGCTACTTGCAACAACATAGAGAAATCTTGGAAATCTAATATTAGGTGAAAAAGTAAATTCCATAAGGCTGCATACATATAGTACAATACTATTTTTATAGAACATAATATTGGTAAAATTAAGCAAAATATTGTGTGCGTGTGTGTCTGATAAAGCAGTTTTTTATAAAACTAAACGTGTTTACCATGTGACTCAGCAATTGCACTCTTGGGCATTTATCCCAGAAAAATTAAAACTTAGGTCCATATGATACCTGTACATGAATTTTCATAGCAATTTTACTCATAATA
This sequence comes from Hipposideros armiger, assembly GCF_001890085.2. Taxonomy (NCBI): domain Eukaryota; kingdom Metazoa; phylum Chordata; class Mammalia; order Chiroptera; family Hipposideridae; genus Hipposideros; species Hipposideros armiger. Next base: position 6,572,404 of record NW_017731360.1, on the reverse strand, counting down.
GGCAAAAACGGAAAACAAACCGTATGTCTCCAATGGGTGAATAGTTTAAACTGTGGCACATCATACCATGGACTACTACCTCAGCAATAAAAAGAAATGAACTATTGATGAATGCAAGAATTTGTATAGATCTCAAGAGAAGTATGCTGAATAAAAAAAAAGCCAATCTCAAAAAGTTATATACTGTGTAATTCCACTAATTTAACATTCTTGCAAAGACAAAATAATTAGAAATGGAGAACAGATTAGTGGTTGCCAATGGTGAGGGAGAAATAGAGGGAAGTAACTGTGGCTATTAAAGTGTAGCATGAAGAATCCTTGTAATAGAACTGTTCTGTACCTTAACTGGTGGTGGTTACATGAACCTGATTAAATTGCAGAGAACTAAAGATACACAAATAAGTGCATGTAAAACTGGCGAAATCTGAATTAAGTCAATATATTATATTAATGTTAATTTTCTGATTTTATTGTATTGTAGAATGTTGCCACAGAGAAAACTGGGTGAAGGGTATATGAGATCTCTTGTTTCTTACAACTGCATATAAATCTACAATTATCTCAAAAAATTTTTTAAGGAAAAAAAGTCTTAAACTCTAAGTGTTGTGTCCTAAGAAGGGGATTTGGGAGACCATGGTCAATATGCCATAATAGGCTTTGCCACTATCCTGGAATGTGAGGATTGAGCCCCTTATAGGGCTCTTAACTCAGGCTTTGGGGGATTATTTTGAACCAGTACCCACCCTTAATTAACATTGTATATGAAATTTTGTTTGTATCCTTTTCTGGGGAGCTATTCTGTAGCTTTCATCAGATTCTCAAAGGGGCCCATGACTGCCCCCCAAAAAAAGTTAAAATCTGTGCTCTTCCTTAAAATAATAAATAATTTGATAAATAAAAATAATGTGTTTTTATTTATTATTATTATTATTTTTTTAGCTGAGCCATCCTGCCACCTGTTGGCGAGCTCAGCTCGGGCCGGGAATCAAACCGACGACCCTGTTGCTCAGAGCTTGCACTCTTGAGCGAGCTCTTAACCAGCTGAGCCACTTGGCCGTGTTTTTAAACAAAGATAGTAAACTTACTGGACCTGTGATTTCAAAAGGTGGTACCAAGAGAACAGGTATAGGGCAGAGAATTACGAATTTGGGAATGATAAAGTCATGTGACTCTTTAAGGGAAGTTGGAAGTGTAAATGGTACATTTCTTTCATTCAGTAAATGTTTATAGATGCCAATTGTGTATTAGGCATCGTACTAAGTAAGAACGGCAGATGCTCAGTTTAGTAATGGAAGGGGTCTATAAATGGTTAACGGGGAAGTAGTGCTGGGGTTAGAAGTATGAACTAAGTGCATTGAGAGTCAACAGGAGGGTGTGACCCCTGATCTTTGGAAGCAGGTAGACTATGACTCTCACCCTCTTAGAAACACTATCTCTGGATGCCTTAGTCCAGCGGTTCTCAACCTGTGGGTCGCAACCCCTTTGGGGGTCAAACGACCCTTTCACAGGGGTCTCCTAAGACCATCGGAAAACAAAAAGATTTACATTATGATTCATAACAGCACAATTACAGTTAAAGAGTAGCAACGAAAATAATTTTATGGTTGGGGGTCACCACAACATGAGGAACTGTATTAAGGGGTCGTGGCATCAGGAAGGTTGAGAACCGCTGCCTTAGTCAGAAAATTTTGACCATTGTCTTGTTACATATGCCACCCTTACCGAGTGTTCAGTTAGTGGAGTGTACATGGTAGTCTGGTTTTAGTTAAGCTAGTCTAGTTGATAAAGTTTGTATATAATTTTTTCAAACTTCTCTAGTATTAACATTTTTGTGTTCATTAAATCCTTATCTTTCTTTTTTTCTTATTCTCCTTTTTAAAAGTAAGAAGGGAAGACTAATAGAGGTTTAATGACTTGTTCAAGGTCACATAGCAAGTTTGTAGCAGAGCTGGGAATCAAACTCAGTTCTGTCTAGCTTCAAAACTGATACTCTTTCCTTTGAGACATACATTAAAAAAAAAAGCCTCACCCTTAGGAGTTTACTGTCTGGTTGTGACAAGACCTACCAAAAAGGGAAAGATTAAGTTATACTAAAAAATAGTAAGAGAAATGCCACAAGATGAGTTGAATTTACTCTGACTGAAGTAAGGAGTGACTTGGGTTTATGTACCTGCTCTATCACTAATTAGTTTTGTGATCTTGGACAAGTTACATAACTTTTCTGAGCCCAAAGTTCTTAAGTTGTTAAATGGGGATAATCCTGGTTATAAAGACAAAATGAAACAATAAATACAAAATTCCTGATACGTAGAAGGCACTGGATAAGATGATTAGTGAAGGTGTCTGGCTACGAATCAAATGGGTAACACCATTCTGTGTTGTTTACACCTTAGGTTTTCTTTGGCTCTTGGGACATCCAAGGTCTCTAGAGGCCCAGGCAGAGATCACTTAAAGGAGTTAGTTTCAAAAAGGTTGTCTAGAAAGTACTTTTGCCCTAGAGTAAGCCATTTTTAAGAAGCTTCTTCTTGATTTTTTTTCTTCCCATTATAGCCTACTCTTAGCTCTCCCAAGAGAAGTGAGACCAAGGAGAGAAATAGAGAATTGGGGGGAAAAATACCCGAACATCTGAGGCTCCTGCAGAGCACTTTCATTTTTAGCCCTTTCAGCATGACAGTGTCTGAGGTTATAAACTGGATTTCCCAAAATTTTACAAAATAAGCTTTTTCTTGTTTAAAGCAAGTCCGCCACCCCACCCCTACAACACACAAACCCCTCATTGAGAGGCAATAATAAAAGCATGATGTTGGAAGTTAGAGAAAGCCTGGGTTTTATTTAACCTTTATTCTGATACTTTAATAGTTCATGATTTATCAGTTTAACTTCTGAGTTTCAGTTTCCTCAATTGTAAAATGGAGATAGTACCAGCTACTTCTCTGAGTTATTTTTTAGGCTAAGTGGGGTAATATTTGTGCAGTATTTGATGCATAATAGGCATTAAATAAATGTTCAGTCCTGTTCCAAACATGGAAGATGACATTTCTTTTCTTTTCTTTATTAGTCTCAGGTGTACAAAACAATGTAATAGACATTTATACCCCTCACAAAGGGATAACCTCCCCTCTCCCAATCTACTACCCCTCTGACATCGTATATAGCTGTTACAATTCCCTTGACTCTATTCCCTGTGTTGTGAAGATTACCTTTCTTGAAGATTTCAAGTTGCCTCTTAGTCTTTTGCTTTCTAGGCTAACCTCCCCTGATTCTTTTTTCTTTTTTTTTCTTTTTTTTTTTGGGGGGGGATTGGGGGATGGGAACATTGCTGGGGAAGGGGAACAGACAAGTTGCTGTCGTTTTTTTGTTCTTCAGTCTAGTTGTGGAGGACGTTGCTTCACTGGCCCAAGTTGGCACCATCATTGCGCTCTTCCCGGGTGAGGCAGATCAGTCGCCGGCTTCTGGACGGCTCACTGCGGCTGCTGGCCACTCACGCTGGCTGCTGGCTACACACGGTAGCCCATGGCAACCCACTGCCACAGGGGCTGCAGCCTACGCCGTCGCAGGCGACTCTCGGCAGCCCAGCTCCAGGTTGAGCTGTTGTTCAGCATCTTAGCTGTGAAGGGCAGTGTCACTTGCCCTCATATGTGGGATCCGAACCGGGGCCCTCTGGTGTCCCAAGCCAGTTCTTAACCATCACGCCACTTGGCCGGCCCCCCTGATTCTTTTTTCGATTCTCAGTTTTATTTAAATCATTGTTCCCTGAACTCTCTAAAATGCTTTAATATTGTTTTAAATTGTGAGATAAATTGGACAAAGGGATTCTAATTAAGATCTGATTCGTTCAGAATACAGAAGGATCCATGTTAGAAAAAGGCCTTAAATTCACTGGGTGTATTACATTGCATGTAAACAAATCTTTCTACTGGATACAATTTTTGCAGCCCTAATCCCTATAAGAGTACAACAGATTAATAGACTTTGAGTCTTGTACTAACCAAGTAAAGTTCCTGGAAAGTGGTAAAATACAGCTGAAGGGCCTAACTAGGAGCAATTAATAAACACTGAGGGACATAGATAAAATGAAGTATGTAATTGGTTCCACGTTTTTAGAAGCTACTCAGTGATGTTTTCAGATTAAAAATGTGGCATCTTTGTTCCTTTAGAACTTTTGAGGATTGAGTGCCCAGTTTTCCAGCCTGGAAACTCAAGAAGAGATGTATTCAGAGTTGGTAGGCTCAAAACTAGTGACTAGAAAAGTTAATATTAGCAGTAGGTGGGAAAGGGTGGAGATCAGGATATACCACCAGTAAAACAGCAAACAAATAAGATGTTGAATGAAGCATTTAGTCTGTTAATTGTAAGGTCAAATTTGTTTTCTATTCCAAGCATTGAAACATAGGTATGTGAAGAGCACTGCCATTTACGGTTCTCATAGGAGTAAAGGTTTAGTTAAGAATATTTACAACATAATTAGCAGTTTTAATTGTCAGAGAGCAAGGGAGTGTGTGCTCTTAAACATAAGTGGGTCAGTTAGCTCACTACATACTATAACATCTGAAATTGGACTTTTTATTAAACAAGAAGCCTTGTGTTTGCAACTCTGAGCTCTTAGGAAGTCTGTCAGGGTCAAAGTAACTTTCCTTCATCTATGTACTTCACAGCTGGACTTAGCCTACGCTTTTTTAAAAACTGTTAAAGTTACAGATTTGCAGAATACTTTGAAGTAGTATATCTTTATACCAAACCAGTGATTTTTCAAAGTGTGGTCCCCAGACCAGCAATACCAACATCACCTGGTAACTTGTTAGAAATGCAAATCCCACACTGGGGCCTGGGACACAGCGTTCTAGTTTAATAAGCCCTCCAGGTGATTCTGATGCATACTGAAGTTTGAGAACCCTTGAATTAAAATGATAGAAACACTGTGGGAATGTTATATAAGGAAAACATTCTGTATTATTTAGAATGTGCCACTGATTTTAGGGAATATAAATTTTTGACCATACAACCTTTTAGTTGCTGTCTGTTACCTGCACATTCTACCCCATCTGTGTTATAATAGTATTCCTATCATAGCGCTTAATTATACTTCATTGCTAACTTCATAGACTGGGAACTCCAGTATATAAACATAATGAAGATGGGGAGCATACTGACTTTTTCTGTTGTGTCTCCTATACTTTATAGGATAGGTGCCTGGCCCTTAGTAAGTCTCTCATAGTGGTTAATGATTATACCTGTATCTCTCCCCTCATCTGCTGCTTTTTAGGAAGCACTCAGACACTCGCAACCACTGAATAAAAAAATGAACGAACAGGGCTGACTGACTGGCGCGTTGGTTAGGAGTTGGCTTGGGACACCAGCTCTGAGTAGCAGGGCCCCAGTTCGGATCCCACATGAGGGCCAGTGACGCTGCACCCTCTACAGCTAAGATGGTGAACAACAGCTCGACCTGGAGCTGGACCGCGGCTGCAGCCCCTGTGACAGTGGGTTGCCATGGGCTACTGTATGTAGCCAGCAGCCCACGTGAGTGGCCAGCAGCTGC
>NW_017731360.1:6532170-6565815 GCF_001890085.2 Hipposideros armiger | reverse complement strand
CGGCTGCTCAGCTCGGGCTGGACTCGAACCGCTGTTGCTCAGAGCTCAAACTCTTGAGCAAGCTCTTAACCAACTGAGCCACTCGGCCGGCCCAAGTAATGGTTTTAATCTAGGTGTGGAGGGTGCATCTCAGTGGCCCATGTGGTGATCAAACCAGTAACCTTGGTGTTACGAGCACTGTGCTCTAATCAACTGAGCTAACCAGCCTCTCCTATACGTATTATTCTGTTTTTATAGCAACCTCACGAGGTAGATATTGCCTTCATTTTACAAATGAGGAAACTGAAAATTAGAGCAATTAAATAACTTTTTGAAGTTCACACAACTAGTGAGTGGCAGACTAAGAACCAGCTCTTTTAAACTCTTAAGGACTACTATCCAAAGCACTACTGTCATTAGTGGAATTTTAACAGGACTCTCCATTGTATATTTAAGCTACTGACTTATTTCTTCATCAAGATATGACTGTACCTTTCCTTGATACAGATTATTGTTTTTTTTATCCCTTTCCCCCATCTCTCTGCGTTATTTTTGTTACATCCATTTATTCTAAGAAACATTTGAATGTCTCTGGCATAGAGGCTTCAGTTGGGGTCGTGGAAGAGCAACTGTTTTAATTAGAAGCAAGCCTTGGGTTTCCTACTCCATGTAGCTTTGGTGCTTTCAGTCAGTCTCTATCTGAAATTAGCACATTCATCTGAACTATTTGATGTGATTACATGGTACTCCATCTTATCGCTTTATGTAGATTTGGAAATTCACCATTGTTTACCAGAAAAAAACTCAGTGAAATTCTGTTGGTTTTATTCAGAAATTGAGAAGATTCAGAAAGGACTTTCAAAAAAGGATGATGAGGAGAATTACTTGGATTTATTTTCTCACAAGAACATGAAGCTGAAGGAGCGAGTACTGATTCCTGTCAAGCAGTATCCCAAGGTAAGACAAAAGGTGCCTCATTTCTCTGAGTTGTCTTTATGAGTGTGAGTCATGGGCTGTCATAACAAATTATGGAGATTGGTGCATCAGGAACTAAAGTCTGAGAAGCTTCTCTTCTATACTTGTGTACTTATGTCTAGCAGTTGGAGCAAGTCCATTACTAATAGCATAGCTATAGCCAGAAAGGAAATAAAATCGTCTTTTTATTATCAAAAAGTTTCTTTCTCAAATGTTTGTTTAGGGTCTAAGTTCAAAGGAAAAAATTTGAACCCTGAAGAGTTCTGTTAAAAGATTGACCTGAAATCTAAATAAAGGAAATACGTATAACAAATTCTTGGCTAAATGAAGTTAATTTTATTTCTTACCCAAAGCTTTACTTTTGAGTAGATGCTTTCTCCTCCTCCTTCTCATCTCCTTTTTCCTTTTTTCAGGAAAGCAATTAGTTATATTTAGTTTACCAAACTAGTACTACAAAAGGGTGCCATATGTCTGTTGTGAGGTGACGTCCTTAAAAATGTTTATGTATGTTAAAGTACTAGGGGTTGCAGTGTGATATTATGGAAGGAACACCAGACCGTATCAGGAATCCCAAATTCAAGTCTAGGAACTGCCACTTTCATAATCTTAGGCTAACCACTTTATTAGTACAGCCTCAGTTAATGTCCTTTAGTAAAACGGGAATGGACCTCTACCTGTTTTACAGGGTTGTTGAAGATAAAATGAGATAATACATGTGGAAATGTTTTATAGGAACATGTATATGTAGAAATCTGTTTTTATTTTCTGCCAGTTTAATTTTGTGGGGAAAATCCTTGGACCACAAGGGAATACCATCAAAAGACTGCAAGAAGAGACTGGTGCAAAGATCTCTGTGTTGGGAAAGGGCTCAATGAGAGACAAAGCCAAGGTAAGCTGACGTTAATGAGGTAAGATACCATAATGCCTTCCTGTAGCCCAGGGTCCAGTATAGATGCCTTATGGAAGCTAGCACTTGCATATGTACAGAATATGACTCCTTTAAATTTGCATTGGATGTAAGAGATTATAGACCAAGTTAATACACTTGCTTGGCAACCCTGAAAGCCTAGCTGTGCCCTGGTGATTGTTTTCTGATTTTTGACTGTGTAATAATGGAAACAGCAGGGACAGCTTTGGCATTAGGAATCTTGCTATGAAAAATTGGAAGGGGAGCTGTACAAAAACTTTCCCAGACTAGAAACACTAAAATTTGAATAGCATGTTCCCTTTGCAGTAACATGGAAAAGAGCAATAGTGTTGTTAAAAGTGCAGGTAAGTCTGAGGATTAGTTGTCTGGCTTGTTTTACAGTCAGCTGGAATGTGAGGCCCACTAAAAGAAGATATTCCAAAAGGAGCCAAGGGTAATCCTGACAACAGAACCTAATGTTTATTTTTTTCCGTGCCATAGCCTCATTCGTTTTGTACTCTGTGCCAAGAAACATCCTACCAAAAGAGAATAGTCTTAGCCTTCTAGGGTCAGGTTTTTAGATGAGACATGCCTGCTACAGCCTAAAAACTTACTCTTTCAGGCCTCCTTTTATGCAGCCTAATTGATGAACATTGTTTTCTCAGACCCTCTTTTGTCCACTCCCATTTCTCAACTAGAAGAATATAGTTAGGGCTGAAGTATGTTATTCTAGCAGCTAATGAGATTTACTTGAGATTTTTCTGCTCTCTATTCTGACTTCTTTGCTCCCCTAAAATTCTCCATACCATATAAGCAGATAAGAAGGGCTGGTGATGAACAGCTCTACCTGGGATTTAAAAGCATATGCTTGACAATCAGTGAATGAATAAATCAATGATAGGCAAACAGTATGGAGATTCCTCAAAAATTTTTAAATGGAGCTGCCATAAGATACAGCAGCTCCACTTCTGGGTATTTATCTGAAGAAAACAAAAATACTAATTCAAAAGATATATGCACCCCTGTGTTCATTGTAGCAATTACTAGTGTTAGCCAAGATATGGAAGCAACCTAGACGTCCATCAATAGATGAATGGATAAAGAAGAAGTTACGTGTGTTTATATATGTACACACACATACAAGAATATTATTGAGCAGTAAAAAATGAAATCCTGCCATTTGCAGCAACATGGATGGACCTAGAGGGTATTATGCTAAGTGAAATAAATCAGACAGAAAGACAAATAACCATATGATCTCACTTATATATGGAATCTAAAAATCAAAATAAATGAATAAACATATCAAACCAACTCATAGATATAGAGAACAAGCTGATGGTTACCAAAGGGGTGGGGGTAGGGGTATGGGAATAAAAATAAAAGTAATTAGTTAAAATTACTTTATTGCACTTTTTCTTTTCACTTTTATTTTTGTCAAAAAATTACTAAACATACAGAAATTATCAAATGTGACCCGTAACCAAGGAAGAAAATCAATTAATAGAAAAAGACCTAGAAATAATAGACATGGGATTTGCAGACAAGACTTGAAAATAATTATTATTAATATAATAAATTTGTTCAAGGACGTAGAGGAAAGAACATTATTAGGAGAAAGATGGAATACATAGAAAATGAAAATGTGACAGCTGAAATGCAAATTTCACTGGGTGAGCATAAGATAATGTAAAGAGGGAAAAAAAAGGGTGTGGAAATCAGAGAACTTAAAGACAGGACTATTCAGGCCAAAGTATAAAGATAAAAAAAGACTGAAGGACTATATTTAAAAATTGCATGTTTGGGGCCGGCCAAGTGGCGCGATGGTTAAGAACTGGCTTGGGATGCCAGAGGGCCCCGGTTCGGATCCCACATATGAGGGCAAGTGACACTGCCCTTCACAGCTAAGATGCTGAACAACAGCTCAACCTGGAGCTGGGCTGCCCTGAGTCGCCAGCGACGGCATAGGCTGCAGCCCCTGTGGCAGTGGGTTGCCATGAGCTACCGTGTGTAGCCAGCAGCCAGCGTGAGCGGCCAGCAGCCACAGTGAGCTGCCTCGCCAGGGAAGAGCGCAATGATGGTGCCAACTTGGGCCAGTGAAGCAACATCCTCCACAACTAGACTGAAGAACAAAAGGACAGCAACTTTTCTGTTCCCCTTCCCCCAATTCCCCAGCACTGTTCCCATCCCCCCAATAAAAAATCTTTAAAAAAAAAAAATTTGCATGTTTGTAACAAATAATATATGCGGGAAAATGGGAAAAAAAGAAGACTGAAAGAAACTGAACAGAGCCTTAGTTACCTGTGAAAGCATTATTATGCAACCCAGCATATGTGCAATTATAGTTGTAGGAGAGGAGAGAGTCGGGCAGAAAACTAAGAAAAAAAATAAAAGCAAATGCTTGGCAATGAGTGAGTGAATGAATGAATGGATGAATCAGTGATTGGTAAGCAACTATTATCTGAATGGAGATTGGAATTAATTTTGTCCCTTCTGTACTTTCTAATAAGCGCTCCAGTGAATATGCCAGGATTCAGGACAGTAGTTTACTTAGCAGCCGACCAATTGCAGGTTTATGTTCAGCAGGTTGTGTAAATTACTGTTCTGCGGAGCCTGTTTTCCTTTCTTCTTAACTTTACTGTTTTTCTTCGATGTTAGGGTTATTTCTTGCTGTCTCTTTGGCCTTAAGGTAAAGGTGTCATTTGCTCCCTAGTCCATGTGACATGATTTTTTTTTTGCTTTTTCCACAGGAGGAAGAGCTGCGCAAAGGTGGAGACCCCAAATATGCCCACTTGAATATGGATCTGCATGTCTTCATTGAAGTCTTTGGACCCCCCTGTGAGGCTTATGCTCTTATGGCCCATGCTATGGAGGAAGTCAAGAAGTTTCTAGTACCAGTAAGGAAATCCATGTCCTGTGTCATTTGAGCAAGAGAAAACTGGGATCTTGTGCTGTTGCTAAGGCGGGGTGCTTAACTAGAATCTCTGCATAACCTTAAATTGCATATCAATTTCTACACTTATGTTTATTTTCCTGAAGTAGTCCATTTCATATACCTACTTTTCAAAGCACTGTGCCCCAAGGCCACTCTCCCATCTTTGTCTAATGTGATTTTAGTTATATACTAGTGCCTTAGGTCCAGTGTGTCTGGCATTCTAACATCTGGTTAACAGGGTCTTTCCTAAACTAAGTATTTTGGTACTAGTGTGGAACCAGGAGGTTATGATAGGAAAATTACTATGATGGTCATAAACCTGCTCTGCACTCAAGGGTGTATGTTTTAGACTCTTTAGAGAGTCTAGAGCAGCGGTTCTCAACCTGTGGGTCGTGACCCCTTTGGGGGTCGAACGACCCTTTCACAGGGGTCGCCTAAGACCATCGGAAAACAAAAAGATACTTACATTACGATTCATAACAGTAGCAAAATTACAGTTATAGAGTAGCAACGAAAATAATTTTATGGTTGGGGGTCACCACAACATGAGGAACTGTATTAAGGGGTCGCGGCATTAGGAAGGTTGAGAACCGCTGGTCTAGAGGATAACAGCAAGAAGCCTCTATTATCCAATGTTAATGGATTGAATTTCCTAGAGAAGTTTACTCAAGCAGAGTTTGATTTGAAATAGACATGATTATTACAGGCTTGACTGATGATGATATTAAACAGATTGGTGTGTAGCTCCTTTGAGAATGTAACTGAAGCCCAGGAAGAATTGGGACGGACCAGGTTACCTGTCTTGTTTATTACCGCCTGGTCAGAGGGTCCATTTTTTGAAGAAGTAGAAAATAGTGCAATTTTGGCCATTTAGCAAGGCTTTGTAGTTGTTAAAATTAACATACTACTATTAAATATTTAATAGCCAAAGATGAACCTGGAACCTTAGAAAGTTTTTGGAATACTGTTCAACTAGAATTGAGTAAGCAGCTAATTTCATCAGTAAAACTATGAGAAAGTGAGCTATAGTTCTTGGTTTTCTTATATATATAAAATGAGGGAGTTAGAACTAAATGTGGTGTCAGGATGTGAGAATTGGTAGAGCAAAAAGTTATAAGCAGTGTGTACCGATAATGCTGAGCTCCAGGGATTCCAACACTGTCTCAGATGTCTCAGCAGCTGCTTTGCTTCCAAGTACCTCGTCTTCATTAGAATGTTCAACATGTAACAGCCAATTTTACATATCCTAGAGTAAAATCCAGAGCTGGTCAATTTTCCCTTAAGGGAATTCTTTTGACTCTTTTTAAGGTGTTGTATTGAAGCATCCTGAGCCATTCAGTTTCTGAAGGACTACAGGGGAATGCCCATCTCCTCTTTATCGTTAGTCTCAGCATATTTCTCAAAAGTGATAGGTTTACAAGGCTTCGATTTAAGCAGCTTTTCAAAAACGATGCATGCCAGGGAGATCTGGGTTTTCTCACTATTGATGTGGCAGTTGGGAGACTGAGCAAATTGAGTGTCATTGGTCACTTGATTCTCCAGTGTGTCTCAAACAGCAGTAATATGTAAGGTAGGAGAAGGTGAAGAGCTGTAGAGAGTCATCTCTGGTGACTAGAGTCTTCTTAAAGCTGCATCCACCTGGAATGCATAAAAATGCATGAAGTATTAAGACTGAAAGGCTCTCATCAGGAAATATGTGAAAAGATTTGCAAGTGGCATTTGACTCAATTCTTCCCTCTTGTGAAGAAAAAAAAGGGAGCCTACTTTTGCGTCCATGACCAGAGCCCTTCATTTTCCCCTTAGAACCATTAACTATACCAGAGGCTCCCTGGTATAGAGCACTGGACTGGGAGCTTTATCTGTGTCATCTTGGACGAGTTGTTATTTCACTTTTCTTAGCCTCAGGTTCCTTGTTCATCCCAAACATATGTTAAGTATCTGGTGGGTGCCTAATACAGTTCTAGGGTCTGAAGTTACAAAAATGGCTCCTAGGGAGCTCACAATCTAGTGAGAAAGACAATTCTAAAATGAGGTGGTAAGCTCTTAGGTAGAGAAAATCAACATGGCCCTGTGGGAAAAGTGGAGGGACACGGGGTGGCATCCAGAGAAAGTTTTTCAAAAGAGATCATATTTTATTTTTTAAAGTAGTGGAAAAGCAGTTCATTAGAAGAAAAAGTACACTTCAAAGAAGTAGAAGCTCAAAGGGCCAAGGGCAAGGGCCAGAGCCAGGGCCAAGGGCGACATTGTTAGGAGAAAAAGTACACTCCAAAGAGTTTGGAGCGGGCTGAGCAAAAGAAAAAGCTCAAAAGGCCTCAGAAGAGGTCATATTTTAGACCTTTTGAGTTTCCTTTGCTCGGCCCGCTCCAAACTATTTGGAGTGTACTTTCTTTTCTAATAATGACCCTTGAGCCATTCTATACTTTTTGTCCCGCTTCTACTTCTTTGAAATTTATTTTTTTCTCCTAATAAACGCCTTTTCTGCAACTTTAAAAAGAAAAAAAAAAGAGGTCATATTTTAGATTAAGTCTTGTAAGAGTGGGTTAGAGTCCCTCAGGTGGGCCCCCACAAAAGGCAATGTAGTCTTAATGATTCAAAGCCTTGATTTTGGTCATTCGAATTCACATCTAGAGTCTGCCGTTGACTAGCTCTGTGTCCTTAGACTGGTTCCTTTATACTACCTGAATCTGTTTTCCCAACTGTAAAATGGGAAGACCTCCTTCAGGGTTATTTGAAAATTAAACTGAAAAATCTATGTAAAGATTATTATATAACGCCCAGTGCATACAGCTTAATTAATGGTGTAGTGGCTTTTATTATTCTAGGAAGAGGAAACTATTTGCAAAAATGGATGTGTGGGGCCGGCCGAGTGGCTCAGTTGGTTAAGAGTGCGAGTTCTGAGCAACAGGGTCGCTGGTTTGATTCCCACGTGGGCCAGTGAGCTGCACCCGAGCTGAGCTGCCAACAGGTGGCAGGATGACCCAGCCGGTGAAAGCATGTGCTCCTAACAGCAAGATTTCCGGTTCAACTCCTGCATGGGATGGTGGGCTACGCCCACCCACAACTAAGATTGAACACGGCACCCTTGAGCTGAGTGGCCACAAGCTGCCAACGGGCAGCCGGATGGCAATTGGACTTGGAGCTGAGCTAGCTGCGCCCTCCACAACTAAGATTGGAAAACAACAACTTGGCAGCTTGGCTGTTCCCCTTCCCCAATTCCCCAATAAAATCTTTAAAAAAAAAAGAAAGAATGGATGTGTAAGAGTATGCCAAGTTCTGAACCACAAGTTGTTCAGCATGGCTTGAAAGGAGGTTATACCTGGAGAGAGAATGGAAGTGATGAGCTGGAGAGCTGGGCAGGGACCACATCATGAAGAGGTATAACATTCTAATGAAGGACAAGGTACTTTCCTCAAAGGTGACAGGTAGGGTGCCATTTGACTTCAGAGATTGAATGACCTGAGACTTCATCTGGGCTTTCAAAGCTGTTCTTAGCATTCAGTGCTGATGTGGGCTAGATGACTTCTCAGCAGAACAGGTGGAGATTTTGCACATCACTCCTCAGTATCTTCCTTTTTTTTTTTTTTTAAGATTTTATTGGGGGAGGGGAACAGCCAAGTTGTTGTCCTTCAGTCTTAGTTGTGGAGAGTGCAGGAAGCTCAGCTCCAAGTCCAATCACCATCTGGCTGCCCGTCGGCAGCTTGCAGCTGCTCAGCTCAAAGTGCCGTGTTCAACCTTAGTTGGGGGTGGGCATGGCCCACCATCCCATGCAGGAGTGGAATCAGCAACCTTGTTGTTAGGAGCACGTGCTCTCACCAGCCGAGCCATCCTGCCACCTGTTGGCAGCTCAGTGGCAGCTCAGCTCAGGCACAGCTCGCTGGCTTATGTGGGAATCGAACCAGCGACCCTGTTGCTCAGAGCTAGCGCTCTTAACCAGCTGAGCCACTCGGCCGGCCCCTCCTCAGTATTTTTCATTTGCAGGATATGATGGATGATATCTGCCAGGAGCAGTTTCTAGAGCTGTCCTACTTGAATGGAGTACCAGAACCCTCTCGTGGACGTGGGGTGCCAGTGAGAGGCCGGGGAGCTGCACCACCTCCTCCACCTGTTCCCAGGTAAAAATAATGGAAGTAACCAAAAATAGGATATAAATTTGACGGCTCGTACCAACTCTGTCTTAGTGGTACTCTTACCTCCACCTTAGAAGGGGTCTCAGGATTTGTATCTTTCATCGAGTGGAATTGTAGATCTTGAGCACTTCAGCCATAGTTAAGAGCAGCAATCCTGCTGAAACTTCTAATTTTGGACATTTCTAGCATTTTTAAGTAGTCTCTGACTTTAGAATTTTACCTTTTATCACTGATCTTTATGGAGTATTCAGACTCTCCAAGGCAGTCCACCCATGAAACAGCTATAGACGCACTGTGGGGCTTGGGGAGTCTTCCATTTATGGGTCCTTTTTCCACCCTACCTCTGGGTTTTAATAATACTCTATTTGAGGCATCATAAAAAGCTAGTTAGCTCCAGAATTTGCAAACAAATTTAAACATGAAAGTAGTCTATTTATTGAAAAGCTCCATTTAAAATAAACTTTATTTTTGCAGGGGCCGTGGTGTTGTACCCCCTCGGGGGGCTTTGGTGCGAGGTACACCAGTGAGAGGAGCCATCACTAGAGGCGCCACCGTGACTCGAGGAGTGCCACCCCCACCTACTGTGAGGGGTGCTCCAACACCACGAGCACGGACAGCAGGCATCCAGAGAATACCTTTGCCTCCACCCCCTGCACCAGAAACATATGAAGAATATGTAAGAAGTTTGAACAATGTGCCATTTCCCAATACCTAGAAGGTTGCCAAAAGAAGTTGAATGTCAGGGCCTTAGCTCTTGGTGTAGGTGACAGGGACTGCTTGTAAGATTTGGAAATCCACGCTCTCTTCTACAGAATGTTAATGTGAATGTTAAGCTATGAGAAGATTTTTCCATTTTAAGCATGGTTTACTATGTATAGACCAAACAGGAAATAAGCTGTGCCTTGATGTACAGTGTTTTACTAAGTTATACGTACTACAGTTCAACTTTGTGCCTTATTTCCTGCCTAATGTTTAAAGGGGTTTTCTTGATTGGTTGTTTTGTTTCATTTTTTAAAATACTACTCTTTCTCTCTTGACTATCCCACAATGGGTATTAACATTTTGGAGGGAAATTTCATGTCCTGTTAATCTAAAAGCCTGCCATCCTCCCATGGGATATAATTACCTCCCCTGCTCTCTGTGATTCTGACTTTCTATTTCATTTTTTGTTGTTCTAGGGATATGATGATACATATGCAGAACAGAGTTACGAAGGCTATGAAGGCTATTACAGCCAGAGCCAAGGGTAAGTCAGCCAATAGAGGTGGTGTTTCTTGTATTAGAGATGGAAGGGAGGGAGTTGGAGGAACTGAGAGATTTCGGCAGCACAAATCTAAGGAGCAATATGGCTTACCTTTTGAGGGTATTTCCTCTGCTTTTGACACCTGTAAGACATACTTAGATCTGCAAGTTAGGATAATTGTGAACCTTATATTGTAGAATCTGGGAATAGCAGATGAACATTTCCTGAGCTGTGACTACATGAAACAAAGGGAAAATGCCTTTAAATTATTTTGATTTATTATTTAAAAATATCAAAACCACATTAAAGTTGTATAAAGGCTTAAAAGAAAACTAGAATCCCACTGCCATAACTTAGGTTTTTTTCCTGCACTTTTTTTTTTTATTAGTTTCTGGTGTACAAAACAATGCAGTAGTTATACTTTTCATCCCTCACAAAGTGACAACCCCTCTCCCCCAATCCACCGCTCCCCCACCCCCGATATCATACATATCTGTTACATTTCCATTGACTCCACTTCCCACTGCACTTTTCTTAGAAAATATTTTTTGTGTGTGTGTGTATATGTATCTTATCTGTGATTGATTGAAAAGGCATCTCCTAATTCTACAGTGGGAACAGAACAGTTCTTTTCATGTTTATTCTCTTCCAGTGGGCCCTGTGAATACACATGTATGTACACTATGGTTAAGATGGTCAATTTCAGATTATGCTTTTTCACTTTAAATAGTGTGATATCCATTTTTATTTGCTGTAGTTGTCACTTTTTTATGAGTACATAGTTATACATGTTTTAGAAATATTTGGTGATTTGGAGATGGTAGAATGAGCATGTTCCTGTATTATACATAGTAAAATGACTAAAATATGGAAATATTTGGGAGAAAGGTGAAACTGAAACATAGTTGCTATACAGTTGTCTTAACACTCTGTCTTTGGCTTTCAGGGACTCAGAATATTATGACTATGGACATGGGGAGGTTCAAGATTCTTATGAAGCTTATGGTATGTCTTTATTTCTGTGGTGGGGCAGAATGTGCAAGTAAGTGCCTGAGAGAATGCTGGATTATTGGGGATGAGACAGTCACACATCTTTGGAGAAGCCTTTAAAGGCCAAGATGTTAGTAGATGTGACAATAGGAATCCTACTCTTATTTAAATTTTTTGGTGTATTGTAGAGAGAGGGACTACTAAAGTGAGACAGTGGTACCATTATTCTTGGAAGGCTAAGCAGTGTCCTAAGCTAGGGCTCAGGTTCAGCTTGACCTGGTTGGAACAGCAGACTTTTAAGCTGATGTTGATGTGATTTTTTTCTATTTTAGGCCTGGTTTATGTGGCTGGGCCTTTGCTGCTGATACCTAGGCCACATGGGTGGATCATAAGAATTGAATTATACCCAACTCTTTGGCCCCACCTCACTTTTAAAAATAATTTTGGATCTCATCGAAAAGAATCTCAGTGTAGAGGAAATGCTAGCTAAAAGGGACCTGGATGGCAAGTAGCTAGCCAGAGCAGGTAGAGGCAAAAATAGCATCTGTTAAACTCAAATTAGAGGCTATAGGGCCTGGAGCCAATTCAGGGCAATACTGGCACCAAGATTCTTACTGTCTTAGCGATATCTCAACTCAGGCCTTGATCCCAAGAGAGCCATAGAGGCTGGAATGGCTGTAAGACCAAACTGCCTTCCCTGAGGCTTGGTTGAAAATACATTGCTCAGGAGTGTCCTCAAGAGCCAATTACGGCCTGATGTTAATGGACCCCAGAGGGAGTGCCACATGGCAGTGGATGCAGAGAGAGCAGCCTTTTAAATGTGAGGCATTTTCAACATACCTGAAAGAATTCCAGAGTCCTTGGCAAGGGGTTGAGCAGTTGACAGTTCATCTTAAGATAACTAGTTGACAGTCTCCCCTTTCCTCTAGCTGAAAAGGAGGAGCCACTTAAGACCTCCAACAGACAGACAAGCTTAGCCCAACTCCTCAGTTGCCATCAGCAACACTGCACTACTCTGCTCATATGCCACTATTTAGAAGGGTGGTATGATTGCCCTGGAGTACTGTCCTCCATCGGTGAGGCAGCACAATGGGGCCTCTGTATGTGTTGACTGAAGTGCATTTCTGTTTTGCCCGATAAAAGACTAGACTGCAAGAGGCAGGTTGCTCCTTATGCTCCTGGTATGAGGTTGCCATGGTTAATCTGTTCTGATTTCTGCCTTTATAAACAGAATTTGAAAAATAAACTATATTGTTAGTACCCAGAAGGCACTCGAAAAGTGATGGACAATTATACTAGGCATATAAACAGGCCTAGAGAGGGTTCTGTGAGACTTTAGATCCATATAGGGGATTTTTAGACTTAATAGTGATGGAGGCAGCTGTTTGTGAATGCAGGCAGCTGGAGAAATACTTCAGGAATGAACTGGCATGGGTAAAGTATGGGGCTGAGTGTGAAGAAGAAGCTTATGAACACAACTCATTTTTATGAGAGGCCAGCTCCAGAATTAAATGATCCTGTCCCTTGGGCTTTTCCCTGTCACAAAGGAAAACCATTTGAGGATGTTAGCCATGTTATCGGGCTTCTCTGGATTATTGGCATAAGAAAGGAGGTAATGAATTCTCCTAATCAGTGCTCTAAACACATTCGATTGGTACTTCCCTCCACCAGAGCAGTGGACCAGCTCTGCTGGTGGGGTGCCTCATGAAATGTGGCCCTTGCTTGCTTCTCCCGGAGAGCCAAAGGACACTTCTCCACAGGGAAACCTGACTTGGCTGTTGTGTGGAAGAGAACTATCTGCTTCCAGTCTGAAAGACTTTCCAGAAGTTGTCATCTTACCTGAGCTGTGTGGCAAATTGCTTTGGGAACAGGAAAGGGGCATTGTAGACCCACTGAGGTTGATTTTCTCACTGTCTCAGCAAGATGTCAGGTTTATCACAGTTTGACGGCTGGAGTATAGATCATGTTGCCTGTGGAGAAACTGCTGGAGATTACTCCAAGCCTTTCTGAGCTTTTTCCTTATGCCCGTCTACTCAAAAGTGCGTTCCACTTGGGAAATCGCCTAAGCCGCTCAGGAGGGTCAAGCAGTAGGAAAAGCAAGGACCACTGGGGAGGTGGCAAGACATTGGAAGCAAAGCAGTGTTTTTGGTGATCTTTACCAGGTGACTTACCCCTGCTCATCCCAAAATGCCACTGGCTCATGGTTTATAAACTATTCTTGCTTTCCCCACAGGCCAAGACGACTGGAATGGGACCAGGCCGTCACTGAAGGCCCCTCCTGCTAGGCCGGTGAAGGGAGCATACAGAGAGCACCCATATGGACGTTATTAAAAACAAACATGAGGGGAAAATATCAGTTATGAGCAAAGTTGTTACTGATTTCTTGTATCTCCCAGGATTCCTGTTGCTTTACCCACAACAGACAAGTAATTGTCTAAGTGTTTTTCTTCGTGGTCCCCTTCTTCTCCCCACCTTACTCCATTCTTAACTCTGCATTCTGGCTTCTGTATGTAGTATTTTAAAATGAGTTAAAATAGATTTAGGAATATTGAATTAATTTTTTAAGTGTGTAGATGCTTTTTTTCTTTGTTGTTTAAATATAAACAAATGTACCTTTTATAATAAAAAAAGAAGTTGAGTAAAAAAAAAAAACCACAAACCTGTTAGTTTCAAAAGTGACATTGCTTGCTTAAAGGTTCTGAAGTTAAGGCTTGTTAACTTTATCTTAGTTTTGATTTGAGGCATCCCGTAAAGTTGTAGTTGCAGAATCCCAAACTAGGCTACATTTCAAAATTCAGGGCTGTTTAAGATCTAAAATCACAAACGTTAACTGCAGTAGGTGCCACCATGTAAAAGTGAGCTCAGACGTCTCTAAAAATGTTTCCTTTAAAAGCACATGGCGGTTGAATCTTAAGGTTAAATTTTAATATGAAAGATCCTCATGAATTAAATAGTTGATGCAATTTTTAACGTTGATTTAAAAAACAACAACAAAATTAGGTTTGTAAAACTGACTTTTTCATTATGTGGGTTTTGAAATCTAGCCCCAGACATACAGTGTTGAGAGATACTTAGCAGGGAGTGGGTTTTGAAGAGATTGATTGGGGGAGAGGGGCGGGCCACCTGAATTGAATTTGATGCAGAGCTTTTTAGCCACAGTCTTTCAATAATAGTACTAATAATTAAGATTTCAGTATTTATTTTAAAAAGACAAAGTATTTTGTCCATCTGAGATTCTGCACTCCATGAAAAGCTCACCTGGACACTGGAGCCAAAAGCTGATGATTTTCTTAAGTTGACAGTTGTCAATATGGAACTGTTCCCAAGAGAGTTAGTCAAGTATGTCTCAACACTAGCATGATATAAAAAGGGACACTGCAGCTGAATGAAAAAGGAATCAAAATCCACTTTGTACATAAGTTAAAGTCCTAATTGGATTTGTACCGTCCTCCCATTTTGTTCTTGGAAGATTAAATGCTACATGTGTAAGTCTGCCTAAATAGGTAGCTTAAACTTATGTCAAAATGTCTGCAGCAGTTTGTCAATAAAGTTTAGTCCTTTTTTAATCAAAGTAAATGTGATGAATTGTCATTTTTGTGGGTGGACAATAAAATAGTTTTCTCTTTCAAATAAACTTAAATTAACTCTAAAGTTAATGGGCTTGTTAAAATTTGGAGACATTCTTAAAAATGGTGGGGGGGATTTTATTTTAAGTTTACCAAAAAAAATTTTATTGAGTTGTTAAGTTTTAGTTTAAAAATAACCAAAGCTTTTTCACCCCCTGGAAGTTGTTGAAAACAGTTTTATCTAATCCTATCACAAGATCTAATTTCTGGAGAGAAAAACCCAACTAAACCAAAACTTCAATTTAGGCCTCCATATTTAAAGTGCCAGCCACCCTAGTTTGCATCTTCTGTAGAGCCCCTGGGTGGTCCTAAGAGTGACACCAAACAATCACTGTGAGCTTGGAAAATAATAGCACCTGCCTATAGAGATGACAATTCAGCCAACCCTGGGTGCCCTTAAGGGTTTCCCTTCTTATTCCAGAAATACTGTTAAATCAGCTGGGCTGGGGCAGGATCTGGCGTGATAGGCTGGCCCTGAACTCCCTCCTGAGAGACCAAGAGAAGAAACGATGGAATTGGTTGGCCCTGTTTCCACTGTTCTATGTTAATTTTCAGGGTTCATGCCTTCTCTAAGGGAGCCACCTAAAACTGCTCGGGGGTGAAAAATCCTCTTGTATGAAGTGCCAAGCTGCCTGCAGCAGTGCATGATGGACATTTTTTTTCTTTTTAAAACACACCAACAAAAAAATGTATTTGTAGATTGTGATAAAGTGTAAATAACTGAATTTTCAACCATGGTTTGAAGTCAGCTTTCAGGGCATTATGTCTTGTTTTGATGAAAAGAGATCACTCTATACCCCCCTTTTTAAAGGAAAATTATCGCAAGAGAATCAGGATGTGTAAAGCTAACATGCATCGCAAAAAACCAAAGGTAACCTAAATGTCTGATTTTAATAGCACATATTTCTCTTTTACATAAACTGTGACAGCAACTTGCATAAACAATTCTTTAGCTGTTAATTTTAATGTAAAAACTTTGCAAAAGTTGTTTAATAAAAATAGCTGTAAAAAGAAAAACCATATGATGCCTTATAAATTAGCCATAACTCTTAATAATCCTGCCCATCACAAGTGAACTGTAATGTAACCTGGGCACAAAGTCTGACATCTTAAATGACACATTGTAAAATTTCAATGACTGTAGATTAGATCTGCTCCCCAAAGTAAAGCTTTCTGCTCAGCTATTTTAAAATGTACAAGGATGAGCCCCTGTAGGTCCCCATATTGATATTCACAATGAAATGTTACTTAAAATTTCCTTAAAGTTGCATGTTTCTCTCCTGTAATGTATAAACTGCATGCAGGATCTCTTATCTTTTATTTTGTATGTCTTTAAAACTTCCTCTTCGAAAGACTGATCTCCTACTTCTCCATTTTCAGGTCATTGAAAATTCCCGAGACGTTTCCTGGAGTAGAATGGGTAGTGAAGACCCATATTAGGTATGTTAAGACTTTGTATTAAGAATGTGGGACTTTTATCCTAACCATAAAACAGTTCTGCCAGGAAATGTTGACCTGGGAGGTGATCAGTGGGCGAATCTTCCTTGCACATCATTTTAGCATATTTACAACATGACCATGCTTACATGTTTACAATCCATATTGAATTTACTCATAATGACAACATAGTATCAACTTTGGGCTAGTAAGTCCAACTCTATCCTGTCAGTAACCTGATGAGGCGGTGTTTCGTTTGGAGTCCATTGGTTGTAAGCAACAAAGTGACTAATATAAATAAGGAATTATTAGAAGGGTGTTAGGGGCTCACAGATTTATTGTGAAGGTTAGAAAATCTATTGGGTTATCAGAAAAGTCGTGACGCATTTTTGCAACGAAAAACAGAAAAAATATGTCATGACTTTTCCAACAACCCAATAGCTTGGGAACCAGAGTGGCTGCAAAGAACTGAAACAGCAGAGGTAGGCCACAGGAATGATCCTGAAGCCGAGATAGCTGCTTAAGCACTATTGCTGGAATAAATAAACTCGAGCCATATTTGGCTTCTTTCTCTCTCAAGATTCAAGTTCTAGGGAGGGAATGTCAGACTGGATTAACTTGAGTCATGTGCCGGTACTTTACCAGTATGCAGTAAGAGCAAGCTCATTCCTCAAAAGGAAGTTAGAGGGGTATTAGGAAAGGGAAGTGAATTCTGGGCAGCCAAAAAAACAATTGTCCCTTATGACTGTATTTTACAGAAGTAACTGAGAATTAAGTTAAGTGACTTCCCAGGGTCACATAATTAGTATGGTTAGTAATCAAGCCCAAGTTTGTGTGTTGCCAGAACCTAACATCTTGACTCATACTGCTTATAATCTAAGGAAGGGGTATTTCTCACACTCAGGAGACCCCCAGTAGGGATACCGTGTTGTGGTAGAAAGGACGTGGAACCTGACAAAAACCTAGAGTTGAATCTATGAGCTATCATTAGTGATCTAAAATCACTTATTTCCACATCTGGGAAGGAAGATAGTGATAATGTATACCTTAACAGTGGTTGGCAAATGGAAGGACTTCTGTGTATAAGACCAACCAATTCAGTGCCCTATGCATAGTTAATATTAGTGTTCTTTCCCTAAGAAAATTTAACGCCCTGGTTTGGCTAGTTGGGCTCACTAACAACTGAATGAGCCTGCCTGTTGCTTGAAGCCATCAAGGAACTAACAGGATGATTTTTCCCTCTGCTCCTGAATGAGTTGTTAGGTTTTGGATGGCACTGAGGAGACAAGATCTACCTAGGTGTAGACTAAAGGCACATAGAGCCTTTCACAGAGAAATTTGCCTTCTTGGACATTATTTCTCCCAAGCCTACCTGTTAGCCAGGAGCCTCTCAGATTTGGAGACTCTCTGGAGGGCCATGTGTCTTGAGCATGGTTTTGGGAACCCAGGAAGTCCTAAGTATGGTATTGGTCACATGAATGGCTAGGAAAATGTAAGGGGAAGTCCCTGAAGGCAGAGAAGTTGGTCTCAACTTTGCCTAGGGGAGTCTGAAGAGCAGAATTTTGGGGAAATGGCTTTCTTCACTTGGCCTGTAATTTGTGCTTGGAAAGGCAGGTTCCGTTGTTAGCAGACCATGCCTGGATCTGCCTGTTCCGGATGTGTAGTTTAGTCAGTTGGTCCCAGTGTTTTCTATAGCTTTCTGTCACTGCCTGTGAACATTTCTTACAGTTCTACAAGCTTTAGAGCCAGGCAAGACTGCGACGTGACCTGGCTCTGCCTCATCATAGTTTTTTGTCTCTCTTTTGACAAAAACAAAACCCTTAACCCCTCTCATTTATCATCAAAAGACAGCTAACATTTATCACTATGTGCATCATAATTAAGCAGTTAAGGATTATGTCATTTGATCCTCTGTACCTTTTTCTTTTTTAGTTGAGATAAAATTCACGTAACATAAAATTTACCATTTTCATCATTTTAAAGTATACAGTTCAGTGGTTTTTAGAACATTCACAGTGCTATGCAACCATCATCACTATTTAATTCCAGAAAATTTCCATTACCCCAAAAAGAAATCCCATATCTGTTTTTGTTAGTCACCGACTCCTAATTCCCCTCTCCTGGCAGCCACTAATCTACTTTCTGTTTCTATGGATTTGCCTACTCTGGACATTTCATATAAATGGATTTGTATAACATGTGCCTTTTGTGATTGGCTTCTTTCACTTTGCGTAATGTTTTCAACTAGTATGAAGTACTGATACATGTTATGTAACATGTATCAGTACTTCATACTAGTGATAGGAAACATATTACTTGCAAAAGTAGCCCATTTCATTTAGAACAGCTCCAAGTATTGGCAGTTTTTCCTGATGTTAATGAGTTACTCCAGTAACTTATACTGGTTCTGCTTGGCACCCCTGAATATCCTTTCAAGTGTTTGAAGATCATTTTCTTTTCTTTTTTAAAAAATATTTTATTGGAGAATTGGGAGAGGGGAACAGTGTTGGGGACTCGGGGAAGGGGAGCAGACAAGTTGCTGTTCTTTGGTTCTTCAGCCTAGTTGTGGAGGACGTCGCCTCACTGGCCCATGTTGGTATTATCATTGCGCTCTTCCTGAATGAGGCAGATCAGTCGCTGGCCTCTGGACAGCTGCTCACAACGGCTCTTTGCAGCTCACACCGGCTGCTGGCCACTCACGCTGACTGCCGGCCACACACGGTAGCTTATGGCAGCCCACTGCAGCAGGGGCTGCAACCTACGCTGTCGCTGGCAGCTCACGGCAGCCCAGCTCCAGGTTGAGCTGTTGTTTGGCATCTTAGCTGTAGAGGGCAGTGTCAGTGGCCCTCATGTGGGATCCGAACCGGGGCTCTGCTGCATAGAGCTGGCGTCCCAAGCTAGCTCTTAACCAACGCACCACTCAGCCAGCCCTTGAAGATCATTTTCATTCATGTTTCTTTCCTAGCTCTAAAAGTTTTTTGTTATACTTGCTAGATCTGATTTTCAAGAAAAATTAGAAATTTGGGTTTTACATACTGCCACTCGTTTAATGTTTGCTCAGATCTATATCATTTCCTGTAAAACATCCACTACAAGCCAAAAGCTGCCCATAGCCTACCAATTTACAGCTTCTGGTTAGCTTCAATTACTATAAATTAAGGACATGTTAGGATTATTGAGATATAATTAATGTACCATTTAAAGTACACAATTAATGGTGTTTAGTACAGTCATATGCTGCGTAACGATGTTTTGGTCATCGGTGGAGCACATACACAACAGTGGTATACCATCTAG
Source organism: Hipposideros armiger (assembly GCF_001890085.2). Taxonomy (NCBI): domain Eukaryota; kingdom Metazoa; phylum Chordata; class Mammalia; order Chiroptera; family Hipposideridae; genus Hipposideros; species Hipposideros armiger. The sequence goes on along the minus strand of NW_017731360.1, from coordinate 6,546,299 downwards.
CCTAAGTCAGTAGTAGGCTGTACCACCTAGGTTTGTGTAAGTGCACTCACTCTGTGATGCTCACACGACAGAATTGCCTCACAACACATTTCTCCCCATCGTTAAGCGGCACATGACTGTATATACAGAGTGGTTCAGTCATCGCCACAATCAATTTTAGAACATCTTTATCACCCCAGAAGAAACACCATGCCCTTTAGCCATCTCCCCCCGGTCCATTCACCCTCTCCAGCCCTAGGCAACCACAAATCTACTTTCTGTCTCTATCAAGCTGCATATTCTGAACATTTTATATAAATGAAATCATACAATATGTGATTTTTTTTTGACTGGGCTTCTTTCACTTAGCATAATGTTTTCAAGCTTTATCCATTTTGTATTAATGCTTCATTTTCTTTTTTGTCAAATACTGTTTTATTGTATGCATATACCACATTTTATTTACCCATTCACGTGGACGTTTGGGATGTTTTTGCTTTTTGGCTATGTGAATACTGCTACTAGGGACATTCCTGTACAAGTTTATGTGTGGACATACGTTTAATTTCTTAGGTATATACCTAAAAAAGGTATTACTGGGTCATATGATAACTGTTTTAACTTTCTGAGGAACTGCCAAACTATTTTCCACAGAAGCTGCACCATTCCCACCAGCAGTGTATGAGATTTCTAATTTCTCCATATCCTCGCCAACACTTTTCTGGTTTGTTTTTTGTTTATTATAGCTATCCTACTAGGTGTGTGAATTGGTACCTCATTGTGGTTTTGATTTGCATTTCCCTAATGACTAATTTTGTTGAACATCTTTTCATGTGCTTATTCACCAACTGTATATCTTCTTTGGAGAAATGTCAGTTTATATCTTTTGCCAATTTTTAAATTGGATTATATGTCTTTTTATTATTGAATTACAAGTTCTTTATGTTTTAATGCTAGACCCTTGTCAGATGTGTGATTTACAAGTATTTTCTCCCATTCTATGGCTTCTCTTATTTTTTTTAAAACACAAGATTTTAAAAATTTTGACGAAGTCCAGTTTATCTGTTATTTTCTTTTGTTGCTTGTGCTTTTGGTATCATAGGTAAGAAGCCATTATCTATCTCATTCAAGGTCATGAAGGTTTTATACCAATTTTCTCCTAAGAGTTTTATAGTTTCAATTCTTACATTTAGGCCTATGATTCATTTTGCATTAAATTAGCTTTTGTATATGGTGTAAGGTGGGAGTTTCTAATTTTTTGCATGTGGATATCCAGTTGTCCCAGAACCATTTATTGAAACAAAACTATTACTTCCCTATTGAGTAAGCTTGGCACCTTTGTTGAAAATCAGTTGATTATACATGTATACATCTACTGCCTTTTAAGGTTTGTATTACTTAAAGTGATTAATACAACTTCTGGCATATTATAGCTAGTCAGTAATAAATAATAGCTGATTGGATTATTTTGGCATCACCAAGAGCTGAGAATGGGATTTGATTCCAGATATGGGTGACTCCAAATTATGTCCTTATCCTGGGCATTATACTACAGGCTGCTGAAGTGCAAATGAGGCTGTGATAGCTGCCATGCCTGTCCATATGTACTTCTTGAGAGGCTCAGAGAGTAAGCTCCAACATGCCCTTCTTCCACCATCAACCTCCTTTGCTCCTGTCCTTATCTCTCTCCAGGGTTTCTTACCGTGGAGACTCCAGATGCTCTTGGCAGTGACAGTTGCTGCTAAGGGAACACACTCACCCTTCCTTACCTAGGGATATGGCAATTATTCAAATAGCCTTAGGGTTTGTACACGCTTGCTTTCTCTTCTACCACTTCTCACCCCCGCCCCAAGGTAAGAATGAAGATAAGGACACATCAGCAGCTGCCAGGGCTCTCTGACCACAATGGATGAAACAGACTGGGACTGTTTTTTGTTTTAGAAACAGCAGCCTAAGAGTTGGCCTAAATGTAAGAATTGAAACTGTAAAACTCTTAGAAGGAAATCGGTATAAAATGGTCATGACCTTGAATGAGGCTTCTTAGGCTTCTTACCTATGACACACAAGCCCCAAAGGCTTCTTGCCTACAAATACGCAGTTTTCTTGAACCAAGTGAGCAAGGGAGATAGAGGTGGTGCTGGTGGATGTTTTGCTCAGGTTTTTGAAAGTTAAGTTCTTCCTCCCTGACCTTAAACCCTGAAGCAATATGTCCCCCAAGGTTTTGCCCCCAGATCATTTCTGGGTTAGAATGCACAAGGCAGCATATGGGCTTCCTCTTTCTTGATGTCTTCCGCTTTGTGTGAGCCTATACAGGCAGTTTGCTCGCAGTATTACTATTAAGTAGTCATTTAAAATTTTTTTTCATTTTATTACTTCTCAGTCTACTCCCATTCATTTTTGTTAACTCAATTTTTTTAAAAGGAGAAAGTGACATAGGAAAAATAAGCAGCTTTGCCTGGCTAAGGGAGAAGAAAACTCAATTTGAATGCCTACTGTGTGTCCCTATTTTTGTAAACGAGGCAGCTGATACTAGGAGAGATTAAGTAATTTAACACAGTTGCATAGCAAGTTGTGTGAGGCAGTGCATATCAACATTTTTATACACCAGAGTCCATTTTCTATGCTGAAAGCATGCTGCTTCTATAAGATAATACCATATTTTATTGACACTGAGGCCATTTATTATGAGATGTGTCATTAAGTACTGCAAAGAAAGAAAAAGACTGCCAATTAAACCAACACAATGGCTTCTTTTCATATCGAGTGTAAGAAGCATCCTAATTTCAGAGATGTCTGTTGCATTTTGTCAGTTCTAACATTCTTCACTGTGTGCCATGCACTTGTCTTCTTCACATGTAGATTAGCTATTATTATCCCATTCTTACACAGTGATGAAACTGAGGCCCAGAAAAATTAAATCACTTATCCAAGGCTGTACAGCTGTGAAGTAGCAGAGCTGGGATTCAAGCTCAGGCAGTCTGACTTCAGAATCTGGGATAATTTTCAACCACTAGATTATGTTGAAACTGTGGGTTTTACCTGTCAGCCAGAACCATCCCAGGGAACCTGTACATCATTCTGTATTCTGGAAGGAGGCGTATTCTGCAGGAATATTGTTACTAATGCAGTGAACATTTGCTGGGGTCACTTAGACCCTTGTGTTGGCTGTGCTGGGTCATGGTTCATCAGTTCATAGTCTTTGCCCTCAAGAAACTCAGTCTAATGGGAGAGAGTAAGTCTTATATATTGAGAGTAAGTCTTACATAACGTATTTCCCCATGTATAAGACTCACCCTTTTTCGAAAAATTGGGGGTCTAAAAATGGTGCATCTCATACAGTGGTTGTAGTTTTTCTTTTTACTTGCATTTCCCACTTTTTTTAAAGATTTTTATTGGGGAATTGGGGAAAGGGGAACAGACAAGTTGCTGTCGTTTTTGTTCTTCAGTCTAGTTGTGGAGGACATCGCTTCACTGGTCCAAGTTGGCACCATCATTGCGCTCTTCCCGGGCGAGGCAGATCAGTCGCCGGCTTCTGGACGGCCGCTCACTGGGGCTGCTGGCCACTCACGCTGGCTGCTGGCTACACACGGTAGCCCGTGGCAACCCACTGCCACAGGGGCTGCAGCCTACGCCGTCGCCGGTAACTCATGGCAGCCCAGCTCCAGGTTGAGCTGTTGTTCAGCATCTTAGCTGTGGCCCTCACATGTGGGATCCGAACTGGGGCCCTCTGGCGTCCCAAGCCAGTTCTTAACCATCGCGCCACTCAGCCGGCCCCATTTCCCACTTTTTTCACACTTGTTTTTGGGCTCATACAACCACTGTATAAGACACACCAAGTTTTTAGACCCCAAATTTTTCAAAAACGGGTGCGTCTTATACATGGGGAGATACCGTAGTTAATAGTAGTGTGTGGTCATTTCTGTTGCTGAACTGAGTATCAGGCAGCCTTCAGAAGCTGTCTGAGAAAGGCATAGGGAGTGATGGGGGGGGGACATTTCAGTTAAGTCTAACAGGATAACTGAGAATTTGCCAGGCAGACAGATAGGTTAGCATAGTACTTTATTATGGCTTTAAACAGACTAATTTCAAATTCTGTCTCCTCCAAAGCTACTAGCTTTGGAAACTTAGGTGAGTTATCCTCTCCCAAGTCTCAGTTTCATCATTTGTAAAATGGGATAATAACATTTATTTCACAGCATTATTGTGAAGATTGAGTGAACTAATATGTGTAAAACATCATGACATGGTAAGCACCCAATAAATGCTAGCTATAAATAGAGGCTGGAAGCATAGATTAGTGCTAGTTTTGAAAGGCTAAACATTAGGCAAGAAATTTGGAGTTTATTCTAAAGTTTAGGGAGCTGTTTGAGGCCATTAGCACAAGAACACGCCTGTGTTTGCCATGGTGCTGGTGAGGTAGTGAAGTAAAAGAACCAGAAGAGAAAAGCCTTCTGTAACTGGCGCGACTCCTTTATAGGAGAGCGAAGGGGAGTCGCCTTTCACCCTGCCGAGACGGAAATGTCTTGCCTGAAGGCCTTTTGGTTCTTACCTTTTTTCAGAAAGGAGAATCATCACTCCTCTCAGGTAGTATTTGGGCTATATGAGGGTGGGATGTTAAGCCTTCACCATATGTTAAGGTAGTCTCCCTATATCCTGTCCCTTTCACCCGCCCTGTGAATTGGAGACCAAATCTCTGAGTCTGCACAGATAGAAACTTTGCTCTTAAGGAAATGTTAAGCAAAGCTTACACACTCTGTTTAAGTCCTGAATGAATGAAGTCTCTATCTCCATTTTAAGCTCTTAATTCTGTGTTACCTCCATGCTGGGAGTGTCATATGCAGCATCCCGTTTAACTCTTAACAAACAATCCTGGGAAGGGAAGATTATTCTGGGAAACTGATGTGTACAGGCTAGGATGGCCACAGGGTCCAAAAGCTGGAGTTTAGACCCAAGTCTTTCTGTTCCCACTTAGCTGCCTCCTCTGTGCCTAGAGTGGCCATAAGGAGATCAGTTTACACAGAAAGTATAATAGTTCCCAGCTTTGGTGTACAGGATGGGTGTCCCTGGCTTGGTTTCCAGATTCCTAAAGTTAAAAAAGTTGGATCCTTCTAAGCCCTTCCTCTTTCTCTCTCTCCAGACCCTCATGTACTTCTTGCTTTCCGGATTAATAGTCGTTGCATGTGTAAAGCTAGCAAGCATCTGATGAATATTTAATAGCCTTGAGCAGACAGGCTGGATACAGCTGTCTGAGACAGCAGCTGTTGGGGGGAGGGGAGAAAGTGCACTCCACCACCTCACTCCTTGTTCTTTTGTTCCCTGACCTAATAACCCCTTAGGAGCAAAGGCCTATGGTGGGCATTGCACCCACGTCCTACTGTGGCCTGATTGCTGCCCTGGGCTCCCAAGGAAGCTACATTCAGACAGCAGACCAAACCCCTTTTTTGGATAATGGAGAGCAGATATGTTCCCTGACATCTATTGGATTGTTGGAAAAGTCATGACGCATTTTTGCAATGAAAAACATAGAAAAACTATGTCATGACTTTTCCGACAACCCAATAGAATCAATTTTCCAACCCCTGAGGTGGAGGTCTTCTCTATGGCTTGTTCTGGCTCCAGGATGAAGGATGTGTTCTCATCCAGTGCCCTGCTAACCGCAGCGCTCTTTCTAAAAGAAGGGAGATGTACATCTGGCAAGGACTTGAATTTCACAACCATGCTGCTGCGGTTTAGCCTCTTGACATTCCTTGACTACAATTGCAGTAGCCTCTCAGCAGTGGGCATCCTCCTCATTTGTAGCCTAAGCTGTGGTGATGGTCTTAGGCTGCATCTCAGGCAGGCAATAGGCAAGTAGGAGCTCTCAGGCAGGTACAAGCTCTCGCTGTGCTTCCCCCACCTTAGACCTACAGAGCCTTTTGCTTCAAGGAGGCCTTGTTTCCAGGACAAATTTGGGGAATTTGTGGGGACTCCTGCAAAAAAAAATCCCATTTGATGGGCTGGCCGAGTGGCTCAGTTGGTTAAGAGCCCAAGCTCTGAGCAACAGGGTCACTGGTTCGATTCCCACGTGGTCCAGTGAGCTGCGCCCAAGCTAAGCTGCTGCTGAGCAGGATGGCTCAGCTAGTGAGAGCACATTCTCCTAACAACAAGTTTGCCTGTTCGACTCCTGCATGGAATGGTGGGCTACGCCCACTCACAACTAAGATTGAACACGGCACCTTGAGCTGAGCGGCTCTGAGCTGCCGATGGGCAGCTGAATGGCGACTGGACTTGGAGCTGAGCTTGCTGCACCCTCCACAACTAAGATTGAAGGACAACAACTTGGCTGTTCCCCTTCCCCAATTCCCCAATAAAATCTTTTTTAAAATCCCATTTGAGATGTTAAGCAGAGTATAAGTCATGGCCATGCTGTTGCCCCAGATTAATGAGCACATTGCCAGAAATTTTGGGCATTGTTTCTGTTAACACTGTGTGAAGATGCCTGAATTAACTGTTCCCTTGTCAACTTCTGGAGCCCACATTGGCCCTTCTCTTCTGCCCAGGCACCACGCGTGAGAACTGGGGATAAAAGCGTTTGGTTCCGATACAGGGCTAATTCTTCTCTGGGGACTTGTGACTCCTGCAGGCTTCATGCTTCTTATTCATGGCCCAGCTTTAGTTATAAATTCAGTACTCCCCATCTCTCAGGCTCTTTGGGCTTAGAATGTAGGAAACAAACTCTGCATCTGCTTTTGAGAAAGAGAAATACCTTGTGCCCTGATATGATTCTCCATAAGCTTCTCTCCAGATATCAATACAAAAGACCCCTTCCATTCATTTTTCTTAATGCATTCATTATTATAAATTGGAACACCTGTTACGTGCTAGACACTGGAAAGTCAGTGGCAAATGAACAAGATAAAATTGGTCTCTGGCCTCATGGAGCTTACAGTATATTTGGGGAGACAGACACTAAACAGATATTACTCCTAAGTAACATGTTGTATCAGTTGTGATAAGTGCTATGAAAGAAAAACAGGGTGCAACAGGGACATACAACGGGGCTGACCTAGCCCTGGGGTTTTCCTTAAGGAAATGATGCTTAAAGTGACATCTAAAGGAAGAGTTAGCTATAATAGGTAGAGGGCTTGGGAGATGGTTTGGGGGACAAGGCATGAAGCAAATTCTAGGCAGAGGGTAGAACTGAGGCAGGTTCCAAGTGAGATGAGAATCTGGACCTTATTCTGTGGTTATCACTGAAGACCATTTAATCCAGGAGTGAGGGGTGGGGAATGACATGATTAGATTTCTGGGTTTTAAACTTCACTTGCTCCTGAGTGGAGAATGGATATAGGAAACTTTTTGGCATTAGTCCAGACAAGAAATGAGGAAGACCTCTAGTAGGATGATAGTAGTGGAAATGTAGAGAAGTGAACAGATTAAAGAACTTTTAGGAGATAGAATGAACATAGTTTGGTGATTGACTAGATGTGGGAGAAGGGTAGGTAGGTATTAAGCAGGGCTCCCAGGTCACTGGTTTGGACAACTGGGGGAATGGTAGTACCATTTTAAAAGATGGGAGCATTGCTACAGGCTTTGGCATGAGATAAGGTCCCTGCCCCGGGCTTAGGATGTATCTCCTGTCGATAACCCTGATGATTTGGGGCTGGGATGAACCCCTCATAAGGCCAAAAGAGATGGACCCCTGAACCTAGGATTGGGGTACTAGTAATAGCTATGAGAAGATGCCTGTTTTCCCATTCGCTTTCCTCCAAAGGCTTTTAAAGCTCTATGTTAATCTTTATTTTTTTCACATCCCTGGCAGAGCAGAAAGCATTTTCCCCTTTGTATAGCTGGAGGTCCCAAAGCTTATATAACTTAAGGCCTCAAAGGTTTAGTTGATTCTGCCCTGGATCACTCAGCTCAGGTATGGCCAAGGCTAGGAGGGATGATATTTAAGGTCCCATTTGCCTGACTGACATGAAAAAAGAGCTCCTAGGCTGCGGACTTCTGCTTTCTACCCATCTGTGTACCTAGAAACGTTGTGCTGAATGAATGTAACAACTGCAGTTGTGCTGTGGAGTGGGGAGATTGTAAGGGAGGCAGCCCGGCCAAATCGGAGGCTGGGAAGCCCCCTGATGTGGCAGCTTCATGTTTCTTAATTTCTGCCTGTGTCTTTGCAGCGATCAGAGGACACCGGAAACCAGGAGAACTGCCTGCTGTGTCAAGGTTGGCCTGAGGGCATTTGCTGAGCGCAGAGAAACCCAGGAGAGATCAACTGTCTGTTCTCACCCCACCTCTTTGATCTGTCCGATTTACCCACAGAAAGCCAGCCAGGATCCCCTCAGAGAATCTCTAGGCCCAGAATGGAGTTCTCAGGGCTGCAGGGGACTGATACTAACAGTTAATCATGCTCAGAACTTTTATAAAGAGTTGAAGGGGACTAACAGTATCCTCCACACAACACAGCCTCCTAGATCTGAATAAACGGGCAACTCCTGCTGTGTCATTCCCAGTGTGTCTGCTTCCCCTTAGCCTCCAGCAGAACTGGCTGGAACACCCTACCACCACCTCCTGTTTCCCTCCCTGCCACACCTGTGTTGTGGGTACCAGCCTGGGAGCCTTTGGACCCTTCCAGTGGGCTCCCAGAGAGTAGCTGGTCACCACTTCTGTAACAGGCTGAGAAAAGCCAAGTGAAAAGGTTCATTTATTTGGGGGAAGTTATTTAACCTCTGCACCTGTTATTCTTTCATTGTTGATTGCTAACCTTGTCCAAAAGCTCTTAAAAGGTAGGGCTTTTTCTACGTCCCCTTTGTACTATATCCCTTCCCCAGCAAATACCTGGCACTGAGGAGCTCGATAAAGGTTTGGTCAAGTGATGAACGTCCCACTCTGGTAGCTTCTACCAACTTTGGGGGAGGGCCAAAGCCCCCCTGTATAGCTCCCAGTTTCCTTCCTGTTATATTAGGCTGTTTGTCCTAACATTTTCTCCTGAAGGGTTAGAAAGTCGGCCTTTGATATAGACTTCTGGTTTCCTAGGACCTAACGCCCTAGGCTGGCTTTACACTGAGCTTCCTGAGAGGTTAGGGACCTCTCCTATTGCACTCTTCCTTTAATGCCTCTTGGTTATTTACCCTAACAAAGGAGCTGGGGGAAGGAAGGGCTGAGTCTGGGGAGAGAGCCTGTCTGCCTTTTAACTGTGCCCGTGGCCTTCTAATAAGCTTAGATTTGTTCTTCGCTGGAAAGGGATATTAAAATCAGTTGATTTACTTGGGGCAAGTTATTTAACCTCTGAGCCTGTTTTTATCTTCATTACTGATTAATAAAAATAATAACTAATAATTTATTGAATGCTTAGTATGTACCAAGCACTATATCAAGCATTTATATGCACTGTTTGACTTAATCGTCCAATCCATTATACTCATGTTACAGATGAGGAAACAGGCTCAAGGAGCATAAATAACTTGCCTAAGTTTAAAAAAAGGAGCTATCAGATTTTCATAGTCCTTGCTTTTGGCCTGTGTGTACCTCTCCCAGCCACAAGTATCTTGAAGCAGTAAAGCATTCTGTTTGTATGAGAGGTTTATTTAGGATGACAAACCATCCAGGTTTACCCAGAGGGTTTCTGGAACATGGGACTTTTCAGTGCTAAAACCAGGAAAGTTCCAGGCAAACTGAGATGGGTTTGTCAACCTATATTTGTATTGAACTCAGTCCAGGATTGGCCACTGAGGTTCCTTGGTCTCCTAAGGGCTCACCTTGTGGCCAGAATTCTTTTATCTAGCATTTGAGGACCTGCTTCAGTTTAGCAGGCAAGGGAGGAGTTTGGGGTGGGGAGGTAGGGAATCAGATGACATCCTGGTCACAGATAAATGGAGACGCAGAGCCTAGGTCACTCACTATCTGAGAAGCCAGCATTAGGTTCCTAGGCAGCCATACCCTCAACCCCCAAATGCAGAAGAATATCTACTTGTGAGCCACGGAATTTGACAAAGCTCACAGGGCTACAGCCAAACATGGGTATTCAAACCCTAGCTCATCATTTGCTATGTATTTTTCTGAGCCTGTTTACTCCATAAAAGTAGGATGATAATCCCTGTTATGAATGGGATCTGAGAAGCAAGTGGAATGTGTGAAATACCTAGCACAGGGTCTGTACATAATACTGCTTAAGTTTCCTTCCTCCTTTTTTCTGGCTTGTGTTTCTTACCGTCCTGTCACCTGTCACATACAGACTCCTCCCTTGCATTACCACTTGCAGCCTTGGGGAGCTTCCTTTGAGAACCCTTACCTAGTGGGCTTGACCCACCCACCAAGCTGCCCTGCATGTCAGTCACCTCCCCTGCAAGCAGAGAAGGGATGACATCAGCCTTTCCCCCTCCCCCCATCCGAAGCCTCTGGACTGGTTTGAGCAATAAATATTTTAGCTGGGCCTTCCTCTGGCTGTTGCCAGGGTGATGGGCTCTCAGGGGACTGGGGTGGGAATGTGGAGGTGGGGCTGACAGCCTGGGGCCTAGCTTCAGAGCTGGCCCTGGAGGGGCGGGTACAAAGCCTGTCTTGCTGCAGCAGTTCTGAAAGGCTGTTGCTGTCTGCCTGCCTGCTTTCCCTTTCCTGGGCCCCTCAGAGCCATTCCTACTGCTTTCAGGCCCAGCTCTGCCCTTGAGTGCTATTTGATTTGGGGTAAATGGCTAAATGCCTCTGGCCCTACATTTTAACATCTGCAACACTAAAGTCTCTGCTTAACCCAGTGCCAGTAAGTGGAGAAGATGAAGATAAAGGTTTTGTAAAAATCCTATGAAACACTAGGTTAGTAAGTAGTCCTGATTGGAGACGCTAGACCAATAACCCTTTCTAACACACCTTATGGCTGGAGTCCCAGGGCAGTGTGGATGCTGCTCTAAAGACTCGGATATGGCACTGCCGCATGTCCCACCCCTGACCTCAGGATGGATCTAAGAAAGAAAAGGGGGCCAGAAAAGGGGCACCCAGACTAACCAATGCCTTTCCCCCCGCCTCAATTGAGAAGCTCTGCATCACTTCTCGCCATTTGGCTCAGATCAAGTGTGGAGAAGCTGCATTGGGTCCAGGATTCCACAGCCCTGCCCAGACTTGCCCACAACTTTCCTGTTGAGCTAGGGGGCTCTGATTCCTTTGTATCGAGCTCCCTCTGGTGGTTGATATATGCATTGCACATTGCAGGAAAAGCAGCTCTCTAAAGTGGTGAGAGACGGCTTGCTCTATACCAGGAAGATTCCTTGTCTCCATCTCCTAATGACAGTCATTCCATTTCTTATATTGGCTATCTCTCCCATCTGTTTGCTTCTCTCTGTTGTTAATCCTCACAATTCAATGGCGGGAATTGTCCTAATTTTACAGATAAAATAGGTTAAAAGGAATGAAATCAACTCCAAACTTCACTGTATGTAACATTCAAGATCCTCAAGTGATATAAACTTAACGTATTTTTCCAGCCTCATCTTCAATTACTCTCAAGCCAAAATGGACTTGCTCTTCTGGAACATAGCTTACCTCTGGACCTTTGCTCATGCAGTTCTTTCTATCTTCATTGCCCCTCTCCCCAAGTATGTTACCTACCCAAATCCTATTATTGAAAAACTAAAATACAGTATTTTCTAAAGCTTTCATATATTATCTTTGTAATCAAATGTTATAAGACATGGAAAGCAAATGTCTGGATGAGAACAGGTGTGTGGTGACTCAGATGTGAAAGGTGGTTGGGGAGACGAACATATACATGAAAGTGAGAATGGCCTGGGAAATGAGAACATGAAGACACCTGGATTCTCTCTTGTAGGCTCTTATAGTAAAAGTCAGATGTAAGTATTTAAATACACACACACACACACACACACACACGAGGTCGGACAATTAAGTTTGCGAACTCATCCTAGAAAAAGTGCTAATATACCTCATTGCTGAATATCACTATGGTCACCTTCAAAGTACGCCCCTTCCTTGGGAAGCTATGCACCAACACCAGCCCCTAGTCCACCCTTCAAAGCAATTTTGGAACTCTCTGGAATGGCCATCAGAGCTGTTGTCATATTACCCTTGATGTCCTGAATTTCATCAATATTTCCTTTGTCTTCGGGTGAAGAAAGAAGTCATTGGGGCCAGATCAGGTGAGTAGGGAGGGTGTTCCAATACGGTTGTTTGTTTCCTGGCTAAAAACTCCCTCACAGACAGTGCTGTGTGAGCTGGTGCATTGTCGTGATGCAAGAGCCATGAATTGGTGAAAAACTCAGGTCATCTAACTTTTTCACGCAGCCTTTTCAGCACTTCCAAATATTAAACCTGGTTAACTGTCCAGTTGGTACAAATTCATAATGAATAATCCCTCTGATATCAAAATAGGTTAGCAACATCGTTGCAACACGTTCACTAAAATAGACCTCGTATAGTTGACATACAATATTATATTTCAGGTATACAACAATGATTCAACACTTAAATACCTTACAAAATCACATTAAGTCTAGTAACCATCTCAACCATACAAAGTTATTACAATATTATTGACTATATTTACCTATTCTGTACATCACATCCCTGTGATGTATTTATTTTATAACTGGAAGTTTGTACCTCAGTCCCCTTCACTGGTTTTGCCTGTTCCCCAATCCCCACCTCTGGCGACCATCAGTTTGTTCTCTGTATCTATGAGTCTGTTTCTGTTTTGTTCATTTCTTTTGCTTTTTAGATTCCACATATAAGTGAAATCATACAGTATTTGTCTTTTTCTGTGTCTGATTTCACTTAGCTTACCACCGTCTAGATCCATCCATGTTGTCGCAAGTGGTAAGATTTCATTTTTTTATGGCTGACTAATATTTTATGGTTAATATATATGTGTATATATATCACATCTTTATCCATTCATCTATCAATGGACACTTAGGTTGCTTCCATGTCTCAGCTATCATAAATAATGCTCAGGGTGCATATATCTTTTTGAAATTAGTATTTTCTTTTTGGGATAAATACCCAGAAGTAGAATTGCTGGGTCATACTGTAGTTCTATTTTTAAGTTTTTGAAGGGCCTTTATACTGTTTTCCACAGTGGCTACACTAATTTCCATTCCCACCAACAGTGCACAAGGATTCCCTCTTCTCCACAGATGTAAATATTCTTTCTGGCAGAAGAAAATGAGAGCAAATCCCTGGGAAGCTGGGACAGCTGCAGGTGACATTTCTTCAAAGTCTTAGATCCTAAAATCACATTAGTTTTCTTTGTACTTCATAATATATCCATGTTTCAATAATAATAGCTAATAAATAGCACTTATTATGTACCAGGCACCGTTCTAAGTACTTTACACAGACTAACTTAATTTTCACCATAATCTCATAAAATAGGTACTAATACTACCCTCAGACTTGACACTGAGGAAGTCTGAATAACTACACTTTAACATTGAAAATAATGCCTTACATTTCCATGAATAAAACTGACGTTCCAGAAAGCATTATTGTATTTTATCCTGTGGTTTCAGCACCCCCACTGTATCACACCAAAAGTCTGCTTAATCTAAGTTGAAAACTGATCTAGAGGACAGACTTACCAGCATTTGCCCCAGAATAACGTGACCAAGGAAGAGATCCTGACACCCAATGACACAGGACTGGCCTAGAGCCAGTGGCATTTCCTCAAAAACTCAAACACCTGGAAGAGCCAATAGAGAGCAAATGAGTCAGGAAATAATGCAAAGAGGGGAAGTGAGGGCTTTAAGGTCACAAAACAGCTGAGACGTGTGGCCATAGATCTGGAGGACAAGAACCTAACCAACATCCTGCCAGCTTATAATTATTTTGCCTGTAGGAGACACGTGAAAGGTCTAAAACCCTAGATGTTTCTGCTAGAGCCTGGGATAGAAGTGTATACTGTTCTGGATTATTTCAGAGGCAGTTGTCAGACACCAAACAAATTGGTTTTTTGTAACAAAAGTCCATAAAGACTTCAGGTACGGCTGTGTTTCCTTCCTTGTCAGTTAAGTTCTCCCCAAAAGGTAGCAAAATACCCACCAAGCGCTCCACGTTTAAATCGTATTTGCTTAGCAATCCCAGAGGGAAAAAAATTTTTTCCCCCAATATGTCTAGCAAAGATTCTAGGGTTGCATCTCATTTGGCCTGCATGGGTCCCTAACACCCCC
>NW_017731360.1:6509627-6531650 GCF_001890085.2 Hipposideros armiger | reverse complement strand
GGCCGGCCCACAACAGTCCATTTGAATGGATTTTTATGCTGGGTTGTATGAGTGCCTTCAATTCAACAAATATTTCCTGATTATTTGCCATGTACGAGGTCCAGAACCTTCCACATAATAAATGCACAGTAAGACATTCTGCTGCCATCAGCCCTGGTATGACAATAACCAGACTCAGGCTATTGCTCCCTCCCATAGGAGTATAAGAGGCAAACTCCACTCATCTCAGAAACCAGCTCTGATGTCATCTCCCTCGAAGCCTTCTCTTAACTACCTCCCCTGTCAGTCAGCCACCTTCCATCCACCTCTGAACTTGACACATACTGCTGTTATCACACTGTACCATAATTTACTGATCCTCCTCTCTCTCCTCCAATAATGAGTGACATCTCTATCCCCAGTGCCCGGGATATAATAGATGCTCAAAAATGTTTATTGACTTGAGTTAAAATGCGTTCCCAGGAATGGCCTAGCCTCAGTCTTCTATGGAATATTCTGAAACCATTTAGCTTCCCAACTGCCTGCTCTTCCTTTCAAAAGCCAATTTGTCATTACCTTAATTCAACTGAACTAATACTTATTGAATGCCTATCATGTGCCAGGTAGTATTAGGCTTTGGGGATTCAGAAATTAACAAGATACATTTCAAATGCAGTACTCTGAAGAGGACAGAGCCAGCTCTTCTAACAGAATTTCTTTAGCTGGAAAAAGAAATCTCAGCCCTGGTTTCTACTCTGCTTTGTGACATGCTTTGTGACATGGTCATTCTCCCTCCCTCCTTTGCCCCACCCCCTGCCCTTTTTTCCCCAAGAAGGGAAGGCCTGACTTGGTGTAAAATCTATAATTTAATAGATATGTATGTGTTGAATTAAACTCCCTATTTCCATTTGTCTAAGCTAAAAGCCTTGGAGTAATCTTTGATCCCTTTCTTCCTACACACCAATCTATCAACAAATACTTCAAATCCAGAATCCAACCATGTCTCATCTCCTCACTCAATCTGGTAACAACCATCAACATCTCTTGCTAAGATTATTGTGGAGGTCTCCTTTCTGGTCTCCCTGCTTCCACCCTTGTGCCCCTACAGTCTATTTTCACAGAACAGCCACAGTGATTCTTTAAGAATGGAAGTGCAAAGCCTCCAACTGCTCCCTATCTCATTCAGAGTATAGCCACACAGCCCCCAGTGCAGTCCACCCCTTCTCATGTTCCTATTCTCATGTCTATTCCATTCAAGCTACACTGGCCTCCTTGCTGTTATTTATTTATTTATTTAAATAACATTTTGTTGTTGTTAGTTTCAGGTGTACAGAACAATGAAATAGTTATCCTTTTCACCCTTCACACAGAAACAACCCCCCTCCTCCATCTACTGCCCTCCCACCCGATATCATAATTATCTACTACAATTCCATTGACTCCATTCCCACACTCTACTCCACGTCCCGTGACTATATGTATATATAATTTTAGTTGACATACAATGTTATTCAACATCAGCTTCAGAAACACAGTGCAGTGCTCAGGCCTCTACACCCACTATGAAATGGTCTCCCTAATAAGACATGAGTCCATCTGGGCCCCTAAAAAATATTTACAACATTATTGATTATATTCCCCAGACTCCTGGCTGGTTTTTAAACACACCAGGCATGCTTGTGCCTGAGGGCCCTTCCACTGACTTTTTCCTCTGCCTGGAATGCCCCCCCCCGCCCCCGTTCTCCAGATATCTGGATGACTGACTCACTCATTTCCTTCAAGTGAGGCAAATGGGGAAATGACTCCTAGGTTGTGACTGGGGTGGTAAACTAAAGAGCAATAAGGCTGAAGGGAAAGGTGACAGCCCATTTTTGAACGCGTTGAGTCTGAGGATCCTGTTGGCAACTCATGGATACAGTCTATCTCCGGCAGGAACTGAGACGAAAGGCGGGTTCCGGCCCCCTCCCTCGAGCCTGAAGAGATGCTGGGAGAAGGCACGCACAGAAGAGTAGGAGGTGGGTTTCCCTGCCTCTCGGGTTTCTTCAGGAGCAGCTGCAGGAAGGGCGTGGGGGACTGCGAGACAAAGAGAGTCCAGCTCCGCCTTTGTCCGGGCGGCCCCTTTAAGAAGCGCGCCCCCAGCTTCTAGCCGCCTTGTATGCAAATTTGGCGGCGAGGCGGGAGCGCGCGGCTGCTACCCTGGGACTAGGCTGCGGCGGTTAGTCCTCTCCCGGCCGCCGTCGCCTCCGACATATTGCCCGCAAGAGCTGCGGCGGCGAAGCAGAGAGCGCCGGGGGAAGGAGATGGGTAAGCAGAGAGGGTCTGACTTGGCCCGGGAACAAGCGGGCGCGGGGATTGGGACGGCCAAGCTGCTAATTGTTTCCCCACGCGGACAGAGTCCCGGCGAGGGGGGAGGGGATGCGGGCGCAGTGGGGCCCCGCCCCCTCCTGTCGTTTTGTGGAGTGGGGCCTCTGTTGTGGGGACAGGACTCTTGAGTGGTGGGCAGGACTTGTAAAATGAAGGGGGCTTGTGGGAGCTTGGGCTTTGATGAGGACCCGCTCACCAGTGCTAAGCGTGGAGGCGGGGCTTAGCGGGGGCGGGGCCGTAGTGCTTTGGGCGGAGCTCCTGGGCTATAGGCTCTGGTGCGGGGGCGAACTTTCTGGACCGTAGGGGCTTTTTACTGGGGATGGCAGGGTGAAAAGGGGATCTAGATTAAGGGAGCCCATTCTGGAGCGGGAAGTCTGAGCAGACAGCTTTTGTTGGCTTGTGGACGGGTTTTCTGGGCTGATAATTGGGTGTAGGCGGGACTCCTGGGCTAAGGGGCTTTGATGTGGGTGCAGATCTTCTAAAGAGAGGAGAGTAGGTGTGGGCAGAGCTTTTGGGCTGAGGGTTCTTGTGTGGGATTTTCTAAGCCAGGTATAATAGTGTATAAACAGAGCTTCTGGGCTGGGGGCTGGTTGGGAACAGAGTTCCTGGACAAGTACTTTGTGGAGACGTGTGGAAAAAGCTACCTAGCTGAGGATCTAGGGCAAAGGGTGTGTGTGTTGCCTTGGGAGGGTATGAATGAGACTAGAACCGTGACTAGGACTGGGGTGGTGCTTAGAAGCTTTTGCAGGACGATGCCTGGGAGCTCGGGCTAGTCTGCTAAACCTAGAGCAATAGATTGTGGGTCCCAGTTTCTGGTCCACAACCATAGCATTCTCCCAAAGCCTGGGTCCTTGACCATGTGCTCAAGCCCTGGGTCCTGACCATGAGACACCAGGATGCCCATTGAGCTGGATATCGGACCCTGGAGGAAAAAACTACAAGTCTGCCCAGAATTGTAAGCCTATAGACTGTATAGTATCTGAATGGGGCAGTGTACACCAGAGATAAGAGCACAGGACCCAGACCCCCAAACTAACTGTGACACAGTGTAAACTCAGTTTCCTAATCTGTGGGAAACCTACCTTGCTGGGTTCATTCACCCATCAACATATACTCATTGGGCACTTATTACTGGGTACTGTGATAGGGGGAGGGGATACAACAGAAAAAGGTAAGTGTAGTGACCTCACTGACTTTTAGTGGGTAAGACAGACAATAAATATGTTAACAAATGAATAAGATAAATTTCAAGAGTGAATTGTTGTAATAAAAAAAATAAAAAAGAGGGCCGGCCGAGTGGCTCGGTTGGTTAAGAGCTCGCTCAAGAGTTTGAACTCTGAGCAACAGCAGTTCGAGTCCAGCCCAAGCTGAGCAGCCGCTGAGCTGCCAACAGGTAGCAGGATGGCTCAGCTAAAAAAATAAAAAATAAAATAAAAAACACAAATAGAGTTATGGGGCAGATAGTTCAGAAATGCCAATCAGGGAAGTGCTCTCCAGACAGAGGATACAGCAAATGCACAAGGTAGTAACAAGTTTGGTTTAAGGAAAGAAAGGCCAGGATGGCTGAAGCATGAGAGCGAGGCAGAGAATGGTAGGAGATGAGGTTGAAGAAGAAGGCAGGGACCAGATCATAGGACTCTGTGATTAAATAATAAAATGAGACAACAGGTAATGGTAGCCAGTATCATTGCTGTTATCCTGGATATTTGCCCTCGGGCTTGAGGATCTACCTTATGTTGAGCCCCACAGGAGGACGAAGAGGTCCCAACAGGACATCCTACTGTCGAAATCCACTCTGTGAGCCAGGATCCTCAGGGGGCTCTGGTGGGGGCCACACTTCCAGCGCATCAGTCACCAGTGTCCGGTCCCGCACCAGGTAAACTGCCTTTCTCACTTGCCCCTCACTATGGGCTCACAGCGGCAGTATGGACAAAGTTGACCCAGCCTGGGCTCGAGAATGTGATCCCCTAGATGCCAGATGGAGACTTAGAAGGCAGTGAGCAGTGGAAAAGACCCAGAGGTGGTCACTTGAACAGCTGCACTACAACGTAGTGCAATAAGCTCAAAAGCCTGGATTCCGGTTACAGTTCTGCTCCTGATTTGCTGGACAAGTTGTCTCCCCACTTTGGGCCTCCTTTTCCTCATCTGTAAAATGAACCTAATAATTCTGTTCTTCCTGGGGTACGTTGGAAAGCCTGAACAAGATTAGGGATAGGAAAAGGCTCTGTCAGCTTGTTTGTCTGACAGGCAGGATGAGAAGGACTCCATCCTTGCCATGAACTGCTTCTCTGATCCTACCCCACAATCCTTTGCCACAGAATCCCTTCTTGTTAGGGTTCTTAGATCAGCTCCTGATGTTGTTCCCTCCCTACCCCCAGGAGCAGTCCTGGGACGGGCCTCTCCAGCCCCCCACTGGCCACCCAGACGGTCGTGCCCCTACAGCACTGCAAGATCCCCGAGCTGCCAGTCCAGGCCAGCATTCTGTTTGAGTTGCAGCTCTTCTTCTGCCAGCTCATAGCCCTCTTCGTTCACTACATCAACATCTACAAGACAGTGTGGTGGTACCCGCCCTCCCACCCACCCTCCCATACCTCCCTGGTAGGTGCCCAGCTAGGGCCAGCTGTGTGTGTGTGTGTGTGTGTGTGTGTGTGTGTGTGTGTGTGTGTGTGTGACATTTGGTTTTAGTTTAGCATAGCTTACTTAGCACCCTGTTCGCTTGGCCTCATGCTAATCGTGGGAGATGTAGAAGGAACAAGAAACTGGTGATTCCTGAACACTCGCCCCTAATGTGCTTAGCTCCACACTAGGTGTATAAATGTAGCAGAGAGGAATCTGACAGATTTTGCCCAAAGGAGCACAGTCTTAAGTTCTGTGGGGGAGGTGAGCCATAGGCGTACATGACTATTTCAGGAGTGGAAAGATCTCCGTGCAGAAAGAGAGGTTCAGGGACAGGGGCATGGGTGATGAGAGCAAGAGGGCTCACACACCACTCTCTTATCTCCAGGGATGGTCCCACTTCCCTCCTCTGGGTCCTGTTCTCCTCTAGGTAATTTCCTGGCCTGACTCAGCTGGAGGCCTATGAAGGTCAGAGAGTGGGGACAGTCCCTATGGAAAGAACTGGGCAGAGGGAGGTGGGTATGAAAAAAAGCCCATATATGGGCGGGGGGCCAACATGACCCCCAGCCTCTGCCCCCTGACAGAATTTCCACCTGATCGACTTCAACTTGCTGATGGTGACCGCCATCGTTCTGGGCCGCCGCTTCATTGGGTCCATCGTGAAGGAGGTGATTGGGTCCTAGAGGCTGGGGACTTTGGGACTCCCCTTTCCCTTGGGGATGCCAAGGAGACACACTGAGCCCTTCAACCCTGAGGCATTTCCCTGGGGCTCCCTTTGGACTTGGTTGAAGAACATTACTCACGTCCATCGGCTCGTGGGAGTTTTCTGGGTATCAAGGAGAAGGATTCACTTTGCCAGGTTCTGCCTAGTCTGCTGCCCCACGTTTCCCTGGGTGGGCTCACAGAACATGCTGGGGGGAATTTGGGCACAGCCCCTGGGGCCTCCATCCAAGGCCCCATCCCGTCCTATCTCGCCCTGACCCAGGCTTCTCAGAGGGGGAAGGTCTCCCTCTTTCGCTCCATCCTGCTGTTCCTCACCCGCTTCACCGTTCTCACGGCAACAGGCTGGAGTCTGTGCCGCTCCCTCATCCACCTCTTCAGGACCTACTCCTTCCTGAACCTCCTGTTCCTCTGCTATCCGTGAGTACCCCTCACTTTTCCCCCCACTGCCTAGCACCTGGCTCCTGACCTCTGCCCTGAGTGTGGCTGGGTCACCAGGTCCCAGCACCTGGAAGTCTCACAGGCAGGGCAGCAACAATCTCTCTCACATCGTCTGACAATATCCCCCTGAGATCAGGGTGATGAGCCTTCTTTTGCAGGAGCAGAAACTGAGACGGCATAATTTACCCAAGGTGCCACCGAGGGGGAAGTCAGAATGGGACTAAGATCTGAGTGTATCCCTGAAAGGAACCTTCCTGAGGCGGGAGTGCATGGGCTTTGTCTCCTTCTCTTTTCCTTTCCTCTCTCTCTGGTCCTTTCTCTTTCTTGGTCTCTTTTGTGTGTATCAGTGTTTATGTAAGCTCTCGGTACCTTTCCCGGGTCTCTGTGCATGAGAGCACCAGCCTGTGTGCATGTTTCTGTGTGGGCGTCTATGCATGAAGCACGTGTGTGTGTATCTGCATGTGCATGTATTATCTGTCTTTGTGCCTGTTTTGCTCACTCACTCCCTCCATCTTGCCAGAACCCATATTGTTGAGGATGGAGAGATAGTGTCTGGGAGGAGCCCAGGACCTGCCCCTTTCTGGCCTAGAATTGGGGAGGGCTTTGGCAAGGTGTCCACTCTGCCTGTTTCTGAGACAGGCGCCTGGCTTCCTGGACATTTCACAGTCATTTCCCAACGCCTGGGCTTTCTGGTTCATGAGTTTCCCCAGGCTGGACCATCCCTGTTCCCTGGGAAGATTCAGAGCTAGACACTGCTCCCTCTCCACTCTGATGAGGACACTATCATGGGAGCAGCCCCGTTACTCTTGCTTCAGTTTTATCTAGTTTTTAATTAGAAGAGTGACATATGTCACTCATATAAAATGGTTAAACTTTACAGCTTTTTAGAAAATGCAATCGCATAACCTCAGTCCCCCAGAAAACCATTATTTACAGCATATCCTTCCATATTTTTTCTGGGCAAGAACACATACACATATACTTTTTTTGGGGGGGGGGGGACAGCCATGGTCATTGGTTACACATTGCTTTCATGCTACAATGGCATAGTTGACTCTTTTAAGAAGGGCACAGCTCACAGTGGCTCATGCGGGGACCGAACTGGCAACCTTGGTGTTATCAGCACCACTCTCTAACCAACTGAGCTAACCAGTCACCGCAGCATATACTTTTTTAAAACAAAAATGGGATTATACTATGTATAATGTTACACAATTTATTACATTTTCACATAATCATAGAACTTTAATATTTTTCCATGGCAATACACATGGGTCTGCCTCATTTCTTTTTTTTTTTTTTTTTAAAGATTTTATTGGGGAATTGAGGGAGGGGAACAGCGCTGGGGAATCGGGGGAAGGGGAACAGACAAGTTCCCCTTTTGCTGTCCTTTTGTTCTTCAGGCTAGTTGTGGAGGACGTTGCTTCACTGGCCCATGTTGGTATTATCATTGCACTCTTCCCGGGTGAGGCAGATTGGTCGCTGGCCTCTGGACGGCGGCTCTTGGCACCTCACACCGGCTGCTGGCCGCTCACGCTGGCTGCCCGCCACTCACGGTAGCTTATGGCAGCCCAGTGCAGCAGGGGCTGCAGCCTATGCCATCACCAGCAACTCATGACAGCCCAGCTCCAGGTCAAGCTGTTGTTCACCATCTTAGCTGTAGAGAGCGCAGCGTCACTGGCCTTCATGTGGGATCCAAACCGGGCGCCCTACTGCTCAGAGCTAGTGTCCCAAACCAGCTCTTTTTTTTTCTTTTTTTTTTTTAATTATTTTTTATTAACCAAGCCAGCTCTTAACCAGTGTGCCACTCGGCCAGCCCCTCATTTCTTTTTTAATGGCCTCGTAGCATTCCACTGTATAGGTTTTTCACAATTTGCTTTTCCTTTTATTGGTAGATTTTTGAGTTGTTCCTAGCTTTCTTTATTTGAAACAATGAGGCAAGGAACATTCTTTTGCATACATGTTTGCACATTTGTCCAATATTCGTGTATAACAGATTCCCAGAAGTAGAATTACCACACCAAAAGTTATGTCCGTTTACATTTTCAATGTATATTAACAAATGGCCCTCCAAAATGGTTGTACTCATTAAAACTGTCAACAATCGCCTTAATTTAACCCTTTTTTGATTAATATCTGATAAGTCCATTCTCCTTGGATATAGACATCACCCAGTGTTCATAGTTTGCTCTTATTTTTTAATTTTTATGAACATAATACATATACTGCATAAAAAAGTCAAATCTAGTAAGCTAAAAGCTTATAATTAAAAACAGCCTCCAGCCTCACCCAACCGAGTTTTAGTCCCACTTCTCAAAAGCAGTATCTATCATTATTTCTGGTTTTATGTGTTTTTCAAGTTACTGCCATAATTCTAGTATTCTTATACCTTTGTTTATCCCTTTCAAAAATTTATTTATTGATTTTATAGTTGGGATAATGGGTTTACATAGTTAAAAATTAAAGGTATAAAAGAATATGAATGAAAAAGTCTCCCCTTGACTCCTATTTCCCAGCTACCCAGCTTCCATTCCCAGAGGAAGCCATCAATATTTCTGGTTTCTTGTATATCTGGAGATAAATGTTCTTTGCATATACAAGCATAACACACACTCATATATGCACATGTGCAATGACGGGGAAAGATTTAGTTCACCCTTCCATCTCTACTGTTTCCACTGCTTTGATAACTTATTTTTAGTTTCCTATTGGTTATCTTTTTCAGTAATATGAATATGCCTGTATTTTTTTATTCCATCAACAATAGTATCTTAATCCCTTTTATGTAAGATGAGAATATTAGGAACCCTACCCATCCACTTTTACTCCCCTCTTCCTCCTCTCACTTCCTGGCAACTATACTCTTTACTTTTATATCATCAAGCTTGACATTCACATTCTTGTATATAACCACATTTAAGTCTTTTATTCTTTGTCTAAGGCTAATTCTAAAAATTAAAAACCAATAAGTAGCCTTGATATTATTGGGAATATGAAATATCATTCACTGTAGGGCCGTGCATAGACAACATTCCTCCTCTATAGTTACTGAGTTACAGTCTTGGACCTCTTAAAAAAAAGAATGTTCTAGTGTCACCGTCAAATGGTTTCCCTTTTCTTATATTCTGTCAATTGCTTAAAATCATGTCATATTTTAGTTTGCCTCATATTTCAATTGTAACTTTCTTATACAGCTTTTTATTTTTCTTGGAGTTTCTAATTGCCTTTCTTTTTTCTTGTTAACAAAAGAATGATGGGCCTTCAACATATCCTCAAGTTTATCCAGCTTCTCAGTCATGCTACCTGTTGCCTGGAGTTCATTTCCCCCCTCCCCCAAAGACATCTTCCTGGAGCCCTCCATCCTCCTCCAGTCTGGAGTGGTTGCTCTTTAGGCCTGCTGTACAGCTCTCAGCCTGGGACTTCCCTACGCTGCCCTCCTGGGTTGGATCCACTGTTTCCTGGATCCCATGTCCTCCTCTTTCTTGGTTTTCTCCCTTATTTTGCTGGAGTGCATTATCAGGTAATTCCCTTAACAGTGGGTACATGGGAGGTATATACATTCTGAGCCCTTGCGTGTCTAAAAATGTCTTTATTCTGCCCTTCTAGTTGATTGATGGTTCATCTGAATGTACATTTCTAAACTCAAATTCATGTTCTCTCAGAATTTTGAAGATATTGCTCCATTGTCTCGAGCATTCAATGTTTTTAATGAGAAGACCGATGCCAGTGTGATTCCCATTACTTTGTAGATAACTTATTTTTTTTCTTTCTGAAGACTTTTAGGGATATTCTGTTTATCTTTTGATCATTTGAAATTTCACAAGGATGTGTCTGGTATGGAACTTACCTCATTAATCTTATCAGTGCTCTACAACTTTTTTAACCTGGAGATTTAGGTATTTCTTGAGCTCAAGGAAATTTTTTTCTATTATTTCTTAGATAATATCTTCCTTTCCATTTTTTTCTATTCTCTCTGGGACTTGTGTTCATCAGATGGTAGACCTTGTAGACTGGTCATCTGTTCCTCTTACATTTTCTCTCACATTTTTCTCATCTCTCTCCCTTTCTCTGTCCCCCTCACTTCCTTCTTTCTCTGTCTTTCTCTCTCTGTCTGCTCTCTCTTTTCACTTTGACTTAGGGAGAGTTCCTCAACTTTACCTTCCAGCTTTTTTATTGAGATTTTTTTCAGCCATCATATTTTTCATCTCTAAATCCTCTTTCTTGTTTTATGATTATTCTTTTCGCATAGCATTCTTTTCTTTTTTTTTTTTTTATCTCTTTATGCTCCCTCAATTTTGTCTTTCCACCAGGGTCAATTTTTCTGTTTCATGTTGCTGGTTTTCTAAACATAGCTGGTTTCTTTGGTTGTCTATTTATATTTGAGAATGAAGGACTGAGTAGCTTGAAGTGCATTTTCTCTCCCTCTGCCATTGTATCCAGTGAATAGAAGGTTTGACGGAATTCTGAGTACATGGGCAAGAGTACACTGACATGCAAACTGTTGAATAAGGTGCTATTTGTTAGGCTGTGGGCTCCCAAAGGCCAGAAGCGGGGCGGGGTGCAGGATGCCCGCATTAGAAACCTCAGTTGTCCTCAGACACTTGATTCAATTTCTTTAGAGAAAAATCCTTTAGAGTCAGTTGTGTGAGGTGTGTAAGAGAATAAAGGGAATGATTCTGGTACATAAATTTACGTATTTTACTGTGTATATTGAGCACTTTCTTGCCCAAATTTGTGAGGGAAAATAAGGATGCACGTTATATATAGGTAGTACTAATTCCATAGCTATGTAAAAGTTTTAAATAATTTTTTTATGCTTATGAGTTAAAAGTGTAACTCTAGAAATCAATGATATCCATATGCAAAATAATACCCTGGAATACGATAATCAGTTTTGTTGAACTTAGGATGAACCTGCCAGGACAAAGAGTTCTTGGCCTTCTATGATGTGTAAATATCATAAATTTGTTACCAGTACATAAAATTTCTTGTACCATAATATGTTAAAAAATAAATGCTAAAATTCCTTTAGAATACAAAAAACAAGTACCTAAATATAAACAAATAACAATTTGAATTAAAAACTTAAAACGAAAAGATTTTTTTCCCTGAAAGTTTGGGCCAAGAACGTGGGTGTGCATTATACACGGCAAAATACGGTAGATCTTTGTTTAATTCCATTTGTTGAGCCCTGCTTATTATGTCTACCCTCTATTAAATGTGTCCACTTCAAACCAGAGTCTCTCTTGAGACACTCAGCAGATACTCTCCCATACCCAGTGTAGCCCTCTCATGACATGTTCTAGACCTACACCATCCAGTTTAAGCAGCTTCTCGCCACCTGTTATTGAACATTTGAAATAGACTAGTTTGAACTGAGATGTGCTGTAAGTATAAAATATACATCGGATTCTGAAGATTTAGTACAAAAGAAAGTAAACGATCTCATTCATAAATAATTATTATATGTTGAAATAATATTTTACATATATTAGGTTAAGCAAAATAGAATATTAAAATTAATTTTATCTGTTTTTTTAATATGGGCTATTAGAAAATTTTAAATTATATATGTGACATATTTCTGTCAGACAGTGCTGCTCTAGACAAAGGTCTCCTTCCTCATCTGTCAACGTGTTTCTGTCTGCTTTCTAAACTTGTCAAAATCACTGTGTACTGATAAGCCCCACTTTCATTCTTTTTTGCTGATACAAATTTATTTTCTACTGTCGTGTCTTGGGTGGAGAGGATGAGAGGGAATCTGCCATCTTTCATGTGAAGTTGCTTCTAACTTGTGACCTGTCAGAGCAGTCACCTGCTATTACCATATTATTTAGTTGTACCCACAGTTCTTCTTAGAGACAAAGCCAGGGAGATAATCCTAAGATTCTTGCCCTTAAGTTTGACTCCGAATCCCTTGTATATTAAGTAGGTGTCCCACCCCCTCATTACCACAGGGTATCCTGAAGAGTGTTTTGGGAATCCCATTTCAGTCTTCTTTCTTGTCCCGCAGAATCTCTGGCCTGTTTCTTTTCTAAACAAAATTACTCATACATTGATCTACGCTGAGCCAGGCACCATACTGAGGGTTGTTGCAAAAACTAAAATGGAGTATTTATGAAAGCACTAACATAATGCCTGGCTGAACATAGAGAATCAATACAGCTGCATAACTTACAGCAAGTTAAGGAAACTGAGGCTCATAAAGATTAAGTAACTTGCCCTAAATCACAGCACTGGTAAGTGGCAGAGCTGGGATTTTAGTCCTGGCCTATTTGACCCCAAAGATTATGCTCTCAACCACAATTCTCTAAGTTATCTTACCTAATCCTTAACCCCAGAGAGAATGGTAACATCCCCATTTTATAGACCAGAAAGCGAAAACTCAAAAGAGGCAAATTGTTTGCCCAAGGACGTTTCCCTTCTTGGAGCCTCAGAAAACAGAAAAAGAAGAAATTACTGTTGATAGGAAAATGTAGCATTCTCATTGGCCCTAACTCCTGGGGGCAGCCCAGGGATCCTTCCGGGTCTATGTCTGAGGACCTGAGGAAATTGTGAGGCCCCAAGCTACAAAGAAGAATGCCTGTAAAGAGCACCTACTTCAACGTTCCCTGTACTGTGCTCAGCATTACTCACTTCTTGTAATTATCTACCCTTGTGGGCTATGAGTCTATATAGTTTTGTCCTCAAACAATACTAGCCAGACTCTCAGAACTCCCCTTAATTAGCTCCAGCCCTAACCTAAGGGTGCTGCTTTGGGAAAGGATTTGTACTGTTCAAGGGCTTATTTCAGTGTGTGGCACATAATAGACACACAAGAAATATTGTTCCTGAACAGCCCTCTACACACTAAGAGCTGCCTCTAACATGTACTTGTAACAACTTATACCGCTCTTTTGTGGTGCTGTGTACATTTCAAATTAATTACTCATAGTATTTGTTGAGTAGCTGTCCTGATCTTTGATACCAGACAGTTGGGTTTGAATCCAGCTCTGTTACTTCCTTACTAATTGTGTAACCTTTGGGAATCTACTTCACCTCTCTGAGCCACAGCTTCCTCAGCTGAAAAGGGCACAAAATAACAGTACCCAATGCACAGTGTTCTTAGAAGGAAAAAAAAAGGAAGAGAATGCACGTAAAGCACCTAGAACAGTGTCTGGAACATAGCCTGTGCCCAGTAACTGTGAGCTGTTTTGATTACTATTAGCACCAGACTGTGAGCTCAGGGACTCATTTCTTGCTTCCTGCTGTAACCCGGATGCTTGGCATGCACTCAGTGCTAATACATGTGTTGACTGACCGTTGGATGAGAGGATGGATGGATAGAAAGATGGGTCTCAGAGTTTCCAGGAGAGCTAAGGCTGGGGGAGGAGAGAAGGATTTCCTCAGTGGCTGACGTTTGGAATCATGGCCCATGGGCAGGCCTGCCCTCACCACTGTCTTTCCCAGCAGGTTTGGGATGTACATTCCGTTCCTGCAGCTGAACTGTGACTTCCGCAAGACAAACCTCTTCAGCCACATGGCTTCCATGGGTCCCAGGGAGGCTGTCAGCGGCCTGGCACGGAGCCGGGACTACCTGCTGACGTTGCGGGAGACATGGAAGCAGCACACGCGGCAGCTGTATGGCCCAGATGCCATGCCCACCCATGCCTGCTGCCTGTCACCCAGCCTCATCCGCAGCGAGGTGGAGTTCCTCAAGATGGACTTCAACTGGCGCATGAAAGAAGTGCTGGTCAGCTCCATGCTGAGTGCCTATTATGTGGCCTTTGTGCCTGTCTGGTTCGTGAAGGTGCGTAGCTCAACCCAGGGAGGGAGAGGGTCTGCCTGGGGCCTTACCCTGCCGCCTGCCCCACAGGAGCCCTCCTGCTTGCGTAAATAACTACTGTTTTGGATAAGATTCCAGATGTTCTCTCGAAGGCTAGAGAACTACTGCCTCCATTTTAGAGTGGAGAGAACAAGGCTCATTAAAAGGAAGTGATCTGCACAAGGTCGCCCAGCCAATGAAGGGGACATCGTTCATAATACTTGATAACAAAGAGCAGTGACTTGTATTTCAATTTGACTCTTTTGGCACAGGCGTGTCACAATATCCTGCTTTATCATTAAGTAGGAAAGCCAGGAGTCATCCAGATCTGAGTGACTCTAAAAGCCTGTGCTCTCTCTCTAGCTTGTATGGCCTTCTGGGAAGGTACCTCTCCAGCTGACTGTAGGCTTGAAGCATTTCTTCAAGGCTGGACTGCACTGAATGATTTGAGGTTGAGAAATCTTAAAGTCTCTTGAGCACCTACAATGTGCTAGAGCTTTCATGATTGTTATAATTCTCCAAATGCCTTTCAGAAGTGATTGGTGGTTACTCTTATTCTCATTTAACAGATGAACAAACTAGAGCATAGAGCAGTGAAATGACTTGTCCAGGGTCACATAGTTAATAAGCAGCAGAGGCAAGATTTGAATTCATGTCTGTTGGACCTCAGAGCCTGTGCTTGGACCCTGGAGCCTGTGCTGTGGCTCAGAATAGTGGGCAGTGGGAGCAGTTTTTTCTTGTAGAAAACTAAGTAATGGACACGAGGTCTAAGCCCATGATTAAGCCGTCTTTGTTAGGTGTTCAATCCTTGGTTTCATGTCACCCTGAGTTCTCTCCAGGGCTGTTCTGATCTCCAAAGCAGATAGAATCAGGGAAGGGGGAGGCAGTGAGGCATTATGGGTGCCCCAGGCCTTACCCACCTCTGGTTGCCCCTAGAACACACATTACTATGACAAACGCTGGTCCTGCGAGCTCTTCCTGCTGGTGTCCATCAGCACCTCAGTGATCCTCATGCAGCACCTGCTGCCTGCCAGCTACTGCGATCTACTGCACAAGGCTGCTGCCCACCTGGGCTGCTGGCAGAAGGTGGACCCGGCACTGTGCTCCAACGTGCTGCAGCACCCGTGAGTTGCCCTACCCTTTTCTACCCAACCTCAGCCCTCCTGGTCAGTGTCTGGAGTCAACTCACCTCATCGCTCATCAACTCATTCATTCAGTCAGCAGTTATTAAATTAGTCTTATGTGCTAGGCCTTGTGACTGGAGTGGGCTATGGCAGGACCCAAGATGGGCATGTTCCCTCTTCTTAGGTAACTTGCACTGTACTGGAGATGGGAGGGGGGCAGGCAGTAAATTCATAGACTCATTGACTCTCACTGACTTATTTATTTACTCATTGACTGAGTTGCTCATGCATGCATTCATCGCATCACTCCTATCATCTGCTTACGACTCATCCATTTAATCATTAGGTCATCTACTCTTTCAGCAGACATTTATTTCTACCTAATTCATATCAAGCCTGTACTATGTATTGGACAAAGGAGCTTGGCTTTGACCTAAAGGCAGAGAAGATCTATGGAGGATTTTGAACAATAGAGGGACCTGTTCCAAGGTGTGCCTTAAGAAACATCAGCCTGGTAACAGGATACAGTGCTGTGTTAGCTTATGGTGAACCCTGGCCAGGGAAGAAGAGACGGGGAGGAAATGACTGAGACGAGATCCTTGAGGACTTCACAGTCTGGTGGGGGTGATACTGTGTACACAAATAGGATGAGTGGGACGAAAGAGGCCCAGCTGTAGGCTGGCACCACACACACAGCAGAGGCAGAAGTCACCCCCCAGTTGGGAGCCCTGAGGTGCTAGGCTGTCCTCCCCTCAGCCTGGCTTATCCTTCACAGTCCCTAGCATTTCTACAGCCCTTACCACAGTGCTTTGCACCCACATTATACTAATTTTCCTGCCTGTATTGCCCCATTAGACTGGAAGCTCCTCAAGGCTGGGACCACCTCTGAATCACATGTGAGTCTTGGACCCAGTATAAGGCCTGATAGAAAAGAGACCCCTAGGACAGGTTTGTAGAGGTAGGCCCACCAGAAGCAGAAATGCACAGGGAGGCCACAGAGGCCTCTTGGTGCCTCCTGGTGTTGGCCCTCCATACCAGTCAGGGCCCATCTCAGCCTCTGGCCAGGTGATCCAGGAAAAGGGATGGGCATTGCCAAATGGGCCAAAAGGGGCCTCTGCTAGCCTTGGGCTCTGAGGGGAGGGAAGAGTAGAAAGCTAGAACATAGCTGAATATGAGGATGAACCTGTCCATTGCTCACCACAGGCCACAGATAAGACCCAGGCTCCTTCACATGGCTTCCCAGCTGAAGAACTGGATCCTGCCAGCCTTTTCTGCCTCATCTCTTACCATGCCCCAACTCATACTCTGCTCTAGCCAGGCCAGACCTCTTCAGATCCTCAAGTTCTGTATGCACTTTTTTATCTAGGCTTTTGCACGTGATACATGTTTTGCCTGGAACACCCTTTCCAACTTTCTTTTCCTGATTAATTCCTAATCACTTTTTAGCACTTTGCTTCTTTCAGGAACACTTTTCTGACCACCCAGGATGGGTTTGGTGCCCCTCCCCTTTGCTCCCACAATCCCATAATACCATGATCATTGCACCTCACGCTTTCTGCTGTGTTTTCTCAGTATTTGCCTATCATTCCAGGACTAAAGCTCCTGGAGGTCTTGGAGGCCTTGCCTGCCAAACACTCAAATATCTCCTCACTCCTGGCAGAAAGCCTGGCTTATAATAGGTCCACAGCAAAATTTTTGTGTTTTTTGTGTATAGTCTTTTTTATTTTTATTTTTTTAAAGATTTTTATTGGGGAATTGAGGGGATGGGAACAGCGCTGGGGAATTGGGGGAAGGGGAACAGACAAGTTGTTGTTCTTTTGTTCTTCAGTCTAGTTGTGGAGGACGTTGCTTCACTTGCCCAAGTTGGCATCATCATTGCGCTCTTCCCAGGCGAGGCAGATCAGTCTCTGGCTTCTGGACGGCCGCTCACGGTGGCTGCTGGCCTCTCACGCTGGCTGCTGGCTACACACAGTAGCCCATGGCAACCCACCGCCACAGGGGCTGCAGCCTATGCTGTTGTCGGCGACTCAGGGCAGCCCAGCTCCAGGTTGAGCTGTTGTTCTGCATCTTAGCTGTGGAGGGCAGTGTCACTGGCACTCATATGTGGGATCCGAACCGGGGCCCTCTGGCGTCCCAAGCCAGTTTTTAACCGTCGTCATTCTGCCGGCCGTAGTCTTTTTTTTTTTTAAGTAAAATTTACATACAATGAATGTACACATCTTAAAGTGTATAATTTTTTTCAGTTTTGATAAAGGTATATGTATACTCCTATGTAACCCACCTCCCATTAAGATATAAAACATTTCTAGCCCCTCAGAAAATTTCCTCATGGCCACCCCTTAGCCTCCGACCAACATTCCACTTTCTTTCATCATAGGTTAGTTTTGCCTGTTCTACAACTTCATATAAATGAAATCTTGCACCCAGCTTCTTTCATGCAGCATATTTTCTGTGCGGTTCATCCGTGTTAGTGTATATAACACGATCACTGTTTTTGAAATGAATAAGTCTACAAGGCAGGATCAGGAAATTGAACTTCTGGCAGACAGTGATTCTCAGTCCACTGGCCCAGGAACCCTGGAGTTCCTGGGAGGTCTCACAGAACACTGGAAGAAAGCTCACTGGTCCCACTACCTCACTCACTCACAAACCTCTCTGTGCTGGGCCTTGTGGCGTGCTCTGAGGACACAGAGATGAATTGGACACCGTTCCTTCCCTCAAGGGCTCCTAGCCTAGTGAGGGATACAGGGAAAAAAGTAAATGACAAAACATTGGAGAAGGTAGACCAGTAGTAGGGGATTGGGGAAAGTTAAAGGATGCTGAACTCTGTGGGGAGCTTGACAAAGGCTTTCTGGAGGACCTTGGGTTTTGAAAGATGACAAAAGAGCTTGCCAGAAGGATAGGGAAGGCACCAGGAAGGGCAGTCCAATAGGAGGGAGCGACTTGTACAGAGACATGAAGCAGTAATGTATGCTGAAAGAACTAGAAACAGTCCTGAATGGCTTGAGCATGAGCTGTATGGTGGGAGTCATGAAAGGCCACCTACGGCCTCAGTGGCTGTACCAAATACTTGGGGACTTGATCCCAAGAGCACTGGGCAGCCTTCAGAGGGCTTTGAGCAGAAAATAGTCAGGCTCAGCTTGATATTTTACGAAGACCACTCCAGCAGCTGTGTGATGGACCAATTGGAAGTTAGAGGTGAGACCAGATGAAGAAAATGCGAGGGAGGAAAAAGAGTCTTCTTGACAGTCCCTCAGACATTAATGTCAGCCCTAGACCTTGTGACTCCCAGTACAATGAATTTCTCATGATTCTTACCCCATTTTACAGAGAAGGCAACTGACACCCAAAAAAGGAAACTCACTGTGTCTAAGTGATAGAAATGGGAGTAGAGCCCTGGTGGTCACCCATGCCCAGTCTTCTGGTACTCGCTTTTGTGGGTGAGCTGGGCATAAAGGGCACTGTTGGGCTGTGCCTCCAGGTGGACTGAAGAATGCATGTGGCCACAGGGCGTGCTGGTGAAGCACAGCAAGAACGTCTACAAAGCAGTGGGCCACTACAACGTGGCCATCCCCTCCGACGTCTCCCACTTCCGGTTCCACGTGAGTCTTCCCCTGGGAAGGAGGGGGGCGGGGCCTGATCTAGAGGGCAGAAGGGCAGGAAGGTGATGTCATAGCAAGAGAAAACAATTTTCAGTCTTTTCCCAAATCCAAAGGAAAACGGTGCACACATGCAGCGCAAGGACAGCCATACAAATGAGCGCCATTTTACAACTGCAGCTTACTTGGTAGCAGATCTTGAGAAACGTTGGGTGGAGGCAGGAAAGATGATAAAATAAAAGGAGGGAGGGCCGGCCGAGTGGCTCTGTTGGTTAAGAGCTCACCCAAGAGTGCGAGCTCTGAGCAACAGCGGTTCGATGCCCAGCCCGAGCTGAGCTGCCGCCGAGCTGCCAACAGGCGGCAGGATGGCTCAGCTAAAAAAATCAAATAAAATACATTTTAAAAAATAAATAAAAATTAAAAATAGGCAAAGGATTTGAATAGACGTTTTCCTAAAGATATGCAGATGGCCAAAAAGCACAGATAATCACCAAGTAAACTAACAGGGTTGAAATAAGTTTTAGAAAGACAATAAAACAAGATACTGTGATGGAATGACTGAGAAGAGATGGGGTTGGATACTTGAGGTAGGAGAATCCAGGAAGGCCTCTCTGAGGGGGTTCTGATGAGGAAGATGAAGCCAGCCATGGCAGGGGCTAAATGGGAGAAATTCCGGGGCTCTCCCTGTTCGAAGATGCTGACATCAGCTTAGAGAGTTTAACTTGTTCAAGGATGCCTTACTAGGAAACTTGGAAACTGATGGTAATGACACTGTGAAAAGTGCTGCTTAAAACCATCTAGGCTAGGGCCGGCCGAGTGGCTCAGTTGGTTAAGAGCTCGCTCAAGAGTTTGAGCTCTGAGCAACAGCGGTTCGATGCCCGGCCCGAGCTGAGCAGCCAACAGGTAGCAGGATGGCTCAGCAAAAAAAAAAAAAAAAAACATCTAGGCTAGTGGTCTCCATTTTATTTATTTTACTATCAAAATCCTCTTTCCAACATAGTCATAGACTAAAGTCCAATATATAGGACCTCATGGCACTGTTGTGTTTAAAAGGTTGGAACTCCTTTCATTTCCCACTCACCACTGCCTTAGTCCCTAAAAGACCTCCTCAGAACCTGGGGCTCTAAGGAACACAGTTTGAGAAATGATGGATCTGGGTGATCTCTTCATTTCACAGTAGAGAAACCTCAGGCCCAGTCAGGGAAGGGATTTGCCTGATGTCCTGCAGCCTGTCAGGTGCAGAGCTGAGCCTGGCTTGCTGGTCTCTTGGACTCCTGTTTCCTGCCACTTCTCACATCCTGTAAGCAGCTCTTGAGGTTTCAATATCTTGGCCCCTGCACTCTTTAAACGATCAGAAAACTTTTCTTGAGTCCCTACACTCTACCTTGCCCTGTAAACACCAGATAAGAGTGAAATGTCGCCATGTCCCCCAGAAGCTTCTGGCCTAGCTGGTGATGCTACACATGAAGTAGTAGATGACTCGGGCTGTAGAGTCTACATTAACTTTCCATGCTATATCCTAAGATTCTAATTTGTTCAGGCCTCACAGTACCCAGGAAGATCACATAGAAAAAGGTGTTGATTTTAGACCAGAAAAGGTTTGAGAGTAAGCAAGACCTCTTAAGAAAAGCTTCCTGAAGGATGTAGAAGTTGAACAGAATCTTATGTGGGAAGTAGTAGTCTTGACAGATGGGACACTGTAAGCAAAGGCAGAGGGTTGGCAAAGTCCATGCCCGGCCCTCTGAAGTCTTCCTCCCCACCCAAGTCTCATGGGGCCCCAAGAGCTTGTCCCCTTCAGTGGCCCACCCAGCTCATCCACAAGGCAGGTTTCAGGAGCCAGCTTTCCAGCCCGTGCCTACTCTTTCCTGGGCAGTTCTTTTTCAGCAAACCCCTGCGGATCCTTAACATCCTGCTGCTGCTGGAGGGCGCTGTCATTGTCTACCAGCTGTACTCCTTAATGTCGTCTGAAAAGTGGTACCAGACCATCTCGCTGGCACTCATTCTCTTCAGCAACTACTATGCCTTCTTCAAACTGCTGCGGGACCGCCTGGTATTGGGCAAGGCTTACTCGTACTCAGCCAGCCCCCAAAGGGACCTGGACCACCGCTTCTCCTGAGCCCTGGGGCGACCCCGGGGACAGCATCCAGGCTGCAGCCGGGGGTTCCCTGGAAAGGGGCTGGTGGGGAAGGATGAGTGAGGGGCAAAAACAAAACAAAAACAGACAAAAAAAATCCACCAGAGCTTTGTATTTTTGTTACATACTGTTTCTTTCTTTGATAATTGATGTGATTATGAGGAAAAAAAAAAGTCCTATTTTTTTACTCCCAATAAGTCTGTGTCCTGTATTTCTTTCCCTCCTTACCTATCAGAACGCAGAGGTGTGGGATTCTGGGCCTGGAAGCTCCACGTGTGGTTTCTGGGGCCCCTGTGGGCTCTGCCTTCTCCAGTGGAGAAGAGAGGGGGCACTAGGGGTCATGGTAGCAGCACTAGTTGCTGCTAGGTGAATGCTCACTGTGTACCAGATGCTACTCTGTATGCATGACATACATATGTGTGTATGACAGGCCTTGTCTTAATCCAACTTCTATGACAACCCTAGGAGGTAGGTGCTATCACTCCTAATCTGTAGATAAAGAATGGGCTCAGAACTATAGTGACTTGCCCAAGGTAACAGCTAGGAGGTAGAGCTGGGCCAAAAAGCCCTCCAAAAGACGACACTACCATCCTGGCAGGATGTGATGTCCTGATGCATCATGCAGTCCCTGAGACCCTGCTCTACCAGGCTTTGAGGCAGATGGTGAGGATGCCAAGACAGAAACAAGTCCTACTACAGTGGGATGGGTGTAACAGTTACACGGCACAGAGCAGCAAAAGGAAAAGATGTTTGGTGCTCTTGACTTCTTGGAGGAGGAGATAGCCTGAGTTGTATCAGCCATTTCATAGGTGGGCAAGAGGGGAAAGGCACTTCAGGGAAAAGGGCATGCAGTAGCACAGAGGTTTGGAATATCTTCGTGTATTTAGGAAAGGTAAGCAGAATGTGGTTCCTCGAGCAGGAAGGATAAGGAAAATGGGGCGGGGTGGGGTGGAGCTGGAAAGGCCTGCAGGGGCTGGATCAGGGAGGACCAATGGCTGTAGACTAGGGAGGGTTTGTGAGCAAGGCCAAGGGCTACAGTGGAAACAGCTACTTGGAGGGCCACCTGGTTCCTATGGGGCTTAGCTGGGGTGAGGGGAGAGAAAACAGTCATAGCCACTCATCTAGTCTGCCGGTGTTCCCTGAGCCTTTTTTTTTTTTTTAAAGATTTTTATTGGGGAATTGGAACACAGTTGCTGTCGATTTGTTCTTCAGTCTAGTTGTGGAGGACGTTGCTTCACTGGC
>NW_017731360.1:6499427-6509067 GCF_001890085.2 Hipposideros armiger | reverse complement strand
CCAGGTTGAGCTGTTGTTCAGCATCTTAGCTGTAGAGGGCAGTGTCACTGGCCCTCATATGTGGGATCCGAACCGGGGCCTTCTGGCATCCCAAGCCAGCTCTTAACCATCGCGCCACTTGGCCGGCCCCCCTGAGCCATTTTTTTGACCACAGGATATGCATGTGATTCCACACGGGGTGTATGGGAGACACACAATGCAACGAATGTTTTTGGCGCTTCTGTTGAGGTAGGCATTGTGCTAGTCAGTGGGACAGATACAAAGTATCAATGAAAGAAAGCCTAAATCTGTTGAGAAATTTTGGAAGAGTTTATTTGAGCCAAAACCAATGACAGCACTGGAAAGCAAGATCTCAAATGCTCCAGAGAATGGCAGTTTTGCATTTCTTTTATGCATTTGAAATTAAGTGGGGAACATAAGGAAGATTACATGAAGGTGGGAGAAAGCAGCCTACAGGATAGCTAAGATTATGTGCTCCCCTGAGGGCGGTTATGCCTCAGAGGGGCCTGAAAAAGAGGGTTACTCTGATTTTCAAAGGTGTGTTAACCTAGATACACAAAAAGAATAGGGCTTGCTTAAGGCAAAGATGAACCTTTTACTAAAAAAAGTTATATGCCTGGAGCGTGACTACCCACCATGACCTGCCCAGTTAGGAATTCATGATCATATCACCCTGGAGGTTACCTTTGGTTAGATTTATTACAGTGCCCACCCCCACCCCCTTTTTTTAAAAATTTTGTTTCAGAACAGCCATGGTCATTGGTTACACGTTGCTTTCATGCTACAATTGCATAGTTGACTCTTTTAAGGAGGGCACAGTTCACAGTGGCCCATGAGGGGATCGAACCAGCAACCTTGGTGTTATCAGCACCGCACTCTAAACCAATTGAGCTAACCAGTCATCCCAACAGTGCCCCTTTTTTTGTCCACAATACTATCTCTTCCGTAGACAACCTTGAGAGAGACATATTTTGTAAGCAAATTAGGGTGCTAAGTGCTGAGGAAAACATGTGTCCAGGGCACTGGGGAGCAGAAAGGAGAGACATCCCTGACTGTCTGGAGAGACAGGCTTTTTCAAGGAAGTGAGAAAATATCTTGAAAGTGAGTAGTTCACCCCATGGTCAAGGGGGAAGGGAGGGCATTACTTTCCAAGCAGAGGGAACAGCATAGTCAAAGGGACAAAGGCATAGCAAACCGGGGTGGGGGTGGGAATGATTCCATGATTCCCCAAATATAGATGGAGCCTGGGCTGCCTGGTGGGGAGTAGCCCAAGAAGCTAGTAAGGATCAGCCTGTGTGTCAGATTGAAATGTTTGGGCATTACCTAAGGGCAGGTAGTAGGAAGTTGCTAAACAGAGGACTGACATGATAAGGTATCTCCTTTTAAAGAGATAGTTGGTGTGAGTGGGAATGCCTGGAGGCTGGAAACCAGTGAGGAGGCAGGCAAAATAGACCAGGGGAGGATGAAGAGGTCTGACATTGAACAGGGGCAGCAGAAAGATAGTACAGTAATGCCTTGGTTTGCGAGCATAATTTGTTCTGGAAACAACTCGTATTGCAAGACATCGTTTACGTTAAAATGTATTAGAAATGTTTGCTTGCCTTGCAGAACACTCGCAAACCACTTTACTCGTAATCCAAGGTTTTACTGTACTTCCTTTCCTGACCCTAAATTCAAGAGTTGGCTTTTTTTTTTTTAACGATTTTATTGGGGAGTTGGGGGAGGGGAGCAGCATTAGGGAATCAGGGAAGGGGAACAGACAAGTTGCTGTCCTTTTGTTCTTCAGTCTAGTTGTGGAGGACATTGTTTCACTGGCCCGTGTTGGTATTATCATTGCGCTCTTCCTGGGTGAGGCAGTCACTTGCCGGCCATTGGGCAGCCGCTCACAGCAGCTCTGCCAGACACTCACGGTACCTCACGGCAGCCCACTGCAGCAGGGGTTGCAGCCTACGCCGTTGCCGCTACTCATGGCAGCCCAGCTCCAGGTCAAGCTGTTGTTCACCATCTTAGCTGTAGAGGGCGCAGCGTCACTGGCCCTCATGTGGGATCCGAAATGGGGCCCTGCTGCTCAGAGCTGGCGTCCCAAGCCAACTCTTAACCAACATGCCACTCGGCAGACCCAAGAGTTGGCTTTTTGAGTTGTTTTCCTTAATAGGCCTGGCACACAACTAGAGTTGGCAATTTGTTGTGATAGGACCTGGAAGTCCAGGTCCCTCATTCTGCTTCCAAAAGACAGCTCCCTCTTGGGACCCGTGACTTGGAAATACAGCCTTCCTCTGTTTGTGAAAGTGGGAGACAGGAGGACTGGCCTGTCATACAAAAAGAGGCCAAATGTGTACGTACTGGCATAAATTCCATAATTCAAAAGGTACATGAACACTCAGAGCTTCAATTTCTTCAACTCTAAAAAGGGAAATCATTTCCCATGCTTTGTGTAACTCACAGACCTGTTCGTTTTGTTTATTCATTCAACAATTATTTATGGAGCACATACTATGTGCCAGATACTGTACTAGGTGCTGGAGATAGTGATGAACAATACAAAACCAATCCCTGCTCTCAGAGAGCTTGCTGCGAGGATAAACGAAATAGCTCTGTCAACTATAAAGCACTGCACTAGTCTTATTATTTTATACTTTTCATCTCCCAATAAAACTGTAAGCCTGTTTACTCCTGACTTCTTTATTTCCTTATCTCTATATCCTTGAGCAAGTCACTTCCCCTCTTCTGATAATTCCTTATTCATATCCAGCTGGGTCTATGATTGGCTTTAACTAAAAAAGTAAGGATTGCATCCTGAGAGAAAACGTGTCTAGTCTATTTCCTCACTATAAAGAGGAAATAGAGGCAGAAAAAGCTCAGAAATCCTAGGCACACTTTCTTTAGTAGGTATCCCCTACCCAGTCTCTCTCCATCCACCCGTTTCAGATCCCATCCCTATTCCCCACCTTTTTAGCTGCGGTCCCTTTAAGACCGTTCCTCTGGGTAAGCTAGGCTGTGGGGCTGAGAGCGCATTTCTTCCCGGGGTTGAATGTTAAGTTGTTTGTCCGTTTCGGGCTGCCGTCTTGCAGGTCCGCCATATTGTCTGCTGAAGCTGCCGCTGCCGCTGCCGCTGCCGCTGCCGCCGCCAAGTAGGAGCGGAGCCGCGATGGGTGAGTAAGGAAACCAGACATCTGGGCACTCGAGTTGAGGCCGTCTTGAGGCTTGGGTATGACGACAGCCTGTCTCCAATTTTCAGAGGATGTCTGAGTCCCCTCCAAATATGTTTGGGGGAGAAGCCAGGCCGGGAGTGCCGCTTAGGCCAGTTTGGGGCCGGACTAAGGCCCATGCGGGGAGCAGTCTTTGGGGGCTTGTTCTGGGAACATGTCGCCACGCCTGGAGCCCCCACGTGGTGACCCTGGGCCAGAGCCCAAGCGTTCCCCGGGGCTAGAAAGGGGCTGACCCGGCCTGCGCCGAGACTGGCGCCGGGAAACGGGCTCCCCGCCGCAGGCCCGGGCGGCGCCAAGGGATCCTCATCCAGGCGTGTGTTGGACCGACGCGCATCTTGACTGGATTCAGTGGCTCCCCTGAACTCAGGGAAATCCTGCCTACGTCGCTCTTCGAGTCCTCTGGTGAGGGGACGCCAGGCAAGCCAGCTGTAGGCCCGTAACCAAGGGCAGCCATGCTGAAGACAGCCTGGGCCGCTGAAGGCCGGGAGAACTTCCTCAGCTAAGGCGAAAATGGGGTGGTTCGTTTGGGTTTAGAGTGACAGCCTTCGTAGTGATGGAAAACCCAAAGCCCAGATGTTATGGCCGTATGTAGGTCGGGGACTTAAGGTTGCTGGGCCCGGCCCTGGTTGGGAGAAAAGGAGAGACCTGTTGCTCTTTCTGAAGCCACTCCGGCTGGCAAGGCTTGTGCTCAGAGAGAATGCGATGGCGAAGCCGTTGGACTTAGGGACAGAAACATTAGTGGTATTTTCAGCAATAAAAAATAGCAAATTTGCTAAGCTCTTTTTACGAGCAGGCACCGTTCTGAGTGCTTTACATGTCACGTTTTACTTAATACGCACAACCTAATGAGATACTGTTATCCTTGTTTTACAGATAAGGAAACTGAGGCTTGGAGAGGTAAGGTAATTTAGCCAAGGTCACACAGTTAAGTGCCTAAACCAGGGTGATCACTCTAGAGCCCTAGTTTATAGCCTGGCCCCCTAGTGGTTGGGCTGGAAAGGGGGGAAAGAAGGCTTTTAACCCTGGGCAAAGTTGTAAAGGTGGTGGGTTTTTTGTTTTTTTGGGGGGTTTTTGCTAGTGGGCCCACTTTGAAATCTTTAGTCTGAACAAAACTGGAAAACTGCAAATTGAATTGCTAACCCCAACTGTTGTTTGTGTATGTGGGGGGAGCTCAATGATACTCTGGAGTTGAGTTTTGTAAGATCCTTGATTCTGAGGAAACACTAATTATTCCCTTGAGCGGCAAGGCAATGACTGTAGAATCAGATCTGATATTGTAACCCTGCCTGCCACATTCTAGCTTTCATCCAGAGAAGTCAGTTAGATGTCAAATGCAGTAATACATATGGAAAGCACAGCCACGTAAATGTTATTTTTCTTCCTTTCTGAGCCTTCCATTTCCTCATCTCTAGAAAGAGGGAAGGGGGGTGTTAACAAGGTGTTTGAGGACTAAAGATAACTCAGTGTTGGAAGCCTAGTAAGGGCTCTATAAATATCAACAGATTCTTTTTTTTTTTTTTTTTAAGATTTTTATTGGGGAATTGGGGGGATGGGAACAGTGCTGGGGAATTGGGGGAAGGGGAACAGACAAGTTGCTGTCCTTTTGTTCTTCAGTCTAGTTGTGGAGGACGTTGCTTCACTGGCCCAAGTTGGCACCATCATTGCGCTCTTCCCGGGCGAGGCAGATCAGTCGCCGGCTTCTGGACGGCCGCTCACTGCGGCTGCTGGCCGCTCACGCTGGCTGCTGGCTACACATGGTAGCCCATGGCAACCCACTGCCACAGGGGCTGCAGCCCACGCCGTCGCCGGCGACTCATGGCAGCCCAGCTCCAGGTTGAGCTGTTGTTCAGCATCTTAGCTGTAGAGGGCAGTGTCACTGGCCCTCATATGTGGGATCCGAACCGGGGCCCTCTAGCATCCCAAGCGAGTTCTTAACCATCGCGCCACTCGGCCGGCCCTCAACAGATTCTTTACCTTCAATAATGTTAATTCCTTTTTCTCTTAAGCACTCTGGTTTACAGAATCCACCATTAAGACTGATAGGCCTGTCATTGTAACTGCAGCTTTATGTATCAGTGAGAAAGTTTAGGGGCTTCTATGTTATAGATTTTGTATTGGCCTTCAATTTCAGGAACACTGGTGCCTCAAAGGAAAGGAGCTAATATTTAGTTTATTGAGTTCAGTGAAATAAATTTGGTACGATTTACTCCGTTTTTGCGGATTGGGAAACTACCTCAGAGAAGATAAACAGTAAAGCCAGAAATGAGATTCTTACCCTTGGAAGACTTAAGGTGTGAAGTAAAGTAGCCCTTTTCCGGTAGACTTTGAAATGAAAGTTCTTAAGTGGAGCAACAAAACCTAACCAGGGCCCTGATGGGGATTTTTTTTTTCTTTTATTGGGGAACCGTGTGTTTTTCCAGGACCCATCAGCTCCAAGTCAAGTAAGTTGTTTCAATCTAGTTGTGGAGGGCGTTTTTCCAGGACCCTGATGGGGATTTTTAGTCTAGAGTGGGGCGGCCTCCCCTTTTCTCCAGCTCCATTTCAAGTACCTTTCACGTTTCTCCCTGTCATTCTAATGTCCAGCTATTGGTGGTTTTGTTGTTTTTTGTTTTTAGGTGATCCTTATATCATGGGAGTGCAACTAGTGTAAGGATACATTTAATCTTAACAGCAAATCCAAGATAGTTTGAGTTATCCTCATTTATAAATGAATAAACTGAAGTTTTGAGATTAGGTGACTAGTCCAAGGCTGGTGATCTAGGCCCTTTGGGTTCTGGGAACACTAACATGACCTGTGCCATGATTCATGTAGGGGTGGCACAGGCCATGTTAGTGTGCTATTTCTCCTGTGCCAGACTTCACTAGCCTTGACAGACCTTTATCATGATTTCACTGCCATTAGGAGCCCTGTGGACGTGATCTTTGCAGCTCTGGAAGTTACTTACACTAACCCTCCCCAGCAGAGACCACAGCCTCTCAAAACTAAGTTTTGGCAGACACTGGTGGTTTTATCACCATTCCTGCTACCTTGCTAACCAAGAACCTGGCAGCCCCTCGCCAGCCCCAGGGGCTAGGTCTTGATTAATATAAACTCTAAACCAAATCATTGTAATTCTATCTTCCTGGGCAGTGATTGATTTGGGTATGGGCATGTGATACAGTTCTGGCTAATTAGATGTGAAGGGAAGCCTGGGTGACTCCTGAAAAAGCCTTATTTAAGAGATTTGCCAGGTTTTATTTTATTATTTTTTACCAGATTATATTTTAACCCAGGTATCACCAAAGTGTGAGAGCCTCATAAAAAAACAGAGAGATGGGAAAACTATAATAATAGTCAACACTTATATAGAACTTGCTCCACTTATATAGAACTT
Source organism: Hipposideros armiger (assembly GCF_001890085.2). Lineage (NCBI taxonomy): Eukaryota > Metazoa > Chordata > Mammalia > Chiroptera > Hipposideridae > Hipposideros > Hipposideros armiger. The sequence continues at coordinate 6,502,484 of NW_017731360.1, read as the reverse complement.
GCTCTGTGCTAGGCACTGAGTACTGTAATATTAACCCATTTAAGTCTCAGATTCTCATTCTAGTTGAGGAAATTGAATCACAGAGAGGTTTAGTAACTTGTGAAAGGTCAGAGCTAGTAAATAGAGGAACTACTTAGGTGGTACAGCTCTAACCAAAATATAGGCTATGAAGGGCAGTGTTCTGCCTCTGGAAAGCAAAGACCCCTTTCTGACTCTGAAATTGCCATTAGCAATGCTGGGATCATGAGGCAAAATTTATAAGAGGCAGTTCTAAAGGTGAGAGTAAAGAAGAGAGAGAGAACCTGATCTCTTTATGATGTTTTTAAGCAACTGAATAGCCAACTTTGCAACTATCCACTATCTCTGGGCTTAAATAGGACACTGAAGACCACTTTAGTTTGCTTTTGGGTGCAAGTAACAACCTTTCTAACAACCCTTCCGGTCAGGAAGTAATTTAGCCCATCTCTTCTTTTCATTTCCCTCCAGCCTTGCCCACCCACCCCACAGTTCCTAACAGCTACTTGCAGAGAAGGCAGTAAACCATCAATCACCACCTAAGTATCTCACAAGCATTAAACTCACTACCCCTCCTTGGCCTGCTTTTCCTGCATTTTTAATAGTGGGACCACTGGTCCAGACACTAGGACATAAGATAGAAACCTTATCCATCTTTGAAAGTTCTTTACTCTTTTCTTCCCTTTCTGTATTGGCAGTTGTTGGATACTGTGTGATCCTGTTACTGAGGTATTCCCTAAATTGCTTTGTGTAGGTTTTTCTCACAGGATGGTCCCACAAAGTATGAATTCTGTGGTCTTCAACCTTATTGAGTCTCAGGCTCCTCAAAGTGAAGATATGGATAATGCTATTTATTAATGTTGTTAGTAAAGATAAGATGAATTACTAGATGTCAAAAAATATTGTAAATTGTAAAGGTGTTATAACTTCAGAAGCCCTCCATATCTCTTCTATAGACTCTCCTACCACTACCAGTTCTGCTGTAGCAAATGTTGCTAAAACACCCATCCAATCTTGTCACTCTCCTCAGTTTAGCAACCTTCATGGGACTCCTGATTGTCTACAGGATAAAATCATAACCCATTAGGTGTGGCATTCAAGGCCTTCCTATTGACTTTACTAATCTTATTCCATTGAATGTTTATCCACATATCCTGTACTCCACTCAGACTACCTCCTTTGTACTTTTCCTATGGAAATCTTACCTGCTTTTCAAGATCTAATTTAAATGCTTGGTGAACCTCCTTCATGAACCTTTCCCAAATATTTTACATCTTCCAAACTAGAAGTGAACTTGCCTGAATTCTACTGTAGCACTTTGTTCTTGCCTTTCACATAGCCCTTTTCATATTCATTTTTGTATTTCAGTTACTTCATTCTGTACTATAATTAGTCCTTTGATCAGTTAACCAGCTACTTAATCTCCAGAGCCTCATTTTCCTCATCTCTAAAATAAGGATAATAGTATTTACCTTGTAGGAGTGTTAGTGGGATTGAATGAACTACTGCATGTAAAGCATTTTAGCATGGTGTTTAGCACACAGTAAGTACCATATTTCCTCATGTATAAGACGTACCTTTTTTAAAAAATTTGGAGTCTAAAAACTGGGTGCGTCTTATACAGTGGTTGTAGATTTCAAATGCCATAGATGGATCTGAGGACGAGGTAATATAAGAAGACAGTGATTCATCATCAGAGACAGATGAGGACAAGCTAATGGTTTGGAGTTTTGACAGTGATGAGTATGAATTTTATGATGAATAAAACTTGAGTTCAATGACTTTATATACTACATTTTTTTTTTCAAATTTCGGGCCCCAAAATTAAGGTGCGTCTTATACATGGGGAAATACGGCACTTGATAGGTGATAACTAATTGCAGTTAGTCACTTAGTGAACAAATAAAGTGCTTACTCTGTGTCAGACCCTATGCTAAATATATAGATTAATCAATTTGTTTTTGAAGGGAAGGGATAAATATATATTATGAATATTTGTCAGAAATTCATACTTTTAGGGTCTAGGCAGGCAACAGTTATTCATTAGTTTCAGCAAATTATTGAATGCCTACTATGTGCCAAGGACTATTCTAAGGCCCTGGAAATATACCAGTGAACAAAACAGACAAAAATCTATCTTTCTGGTGAAATCTCCCAAGTTTAAATTCTTGTGGGTAATTGAGTGAAATCAACCAAATATGAGTAGAGACTGGCAGGCCAACTCTAGAGCCCCATGCAGTCTGTTGAGCTCCCTCGAGTTGTGGCCATGGGGGAATGAATGTAGGTCTAGTGTTGCCTTTTTGTATAATTTCCCATCCCCTTCCACACTCCCTCTCCCCCTTGAAGTTGGAAATCTGCATTTCATATGATATTAATGGATTAAGCGTTTGTAAATATTACAAGTTAACTTTTAAAACCTAAAAACATTAAGCAAACCAAAGATAGGATATTTGAGGCCAAATATAGCCCAATAATTGCCTGTCTTATTTATAAATTTTGCCTGAATTAATATTCTGTGTATTTTATAAAATATGTCTTAGTCTATGTATTTTACCGAATTTCTGTGTATTTAAAGATATATTTTAGGGGCCGGCCGAGTGGCGCGTTGGTTAGGAGCTGGCTTAGGACACCAGAGGGCCCTGGTTCGGATCCCACATATGAGGGCCAGTGACGCTGCCCTCTACAGCTAAGATGCTGAGCAGCGGCTTGACCTGGAGCTGGGCTGCCATGGGTTGCTGGCGACGGTGTAGCTGCAGTGGGTTGCCTTGGGCTGCCGTGTGTAGCCAGCAGCCAGCGTGAGCGGCCACCAGCCGCCGTGAGCGGCCGTCCAAGGACCGGCGACTGATCTGCCTCGTCCGGGAAGAGTACAATGATGGTGCCAACTTGGGCCAGTGGGGCGATGTCCTCCACAACTAGACTGAAGAACAAAAAGGACAGCAACTTGTCTATACTTTAAATAGTCTAGATAATTAAAAAAAAAATTTTTTTTTAAGGTTTTATTGGGGAATTGGGGGAGGGAACAGCGTTGGGGAATCGGGTAAG